>NC_141877.1:18885303-19187727 GCF_056163025.1 Triticum urartu
TGATCACTTTGATGATTAGAGGGATGTCTATCTAAGTGGGAGTTCTTAAGTCATATGATTAATTGAACTTAAATTTATCATGAACTTAGTACCTAATAGCATTTTTCATGTCTATGTTTGTTGTAGATAGATGGCTCATGATGTTGTTCCATTGAATTTTAATGCGTTCCTTGAGAAAGCAAACTTGAAGCACAGAAGAATTACACGGACTGGGTCCATAACTTGAGGATTATCCTCATTGCTGCACAGAAGAATTATGTCCTGGAAGCACCGCTAGGTGCCAAACCTGCTGCAGGAGCAACACCAGATGTTATGAATGTCTGGCAGAGCAAAGCTGATGACTACTCGATAGTTCAGTGTGCCATGCTTTACGGCTTAGAAACGGGACTTCAACGACGTTTTGAACGTCATGGACCATATGAGATGTTCCAAGAGTTGAAGTTAATATTTCAAGCAAATGCCCGGATTGAGAGATATGAAGTCTCCAATAAGTTGTACAGCTGCAATATGGAGGAGAATAGTTCTGTCAGTCAGCATATACTCAGAATGTCTGGGTATAAAAATCACTTGATTCAATTGGGAGTTAATCTTCCGGATGATAGCGTCATTGATAGAATTCTTTAATCCCTGCCACCAAGCTACAAGAGCTTCGTGATGAACTATAACATGCAAGGGATGGATAAGACAATTCCTGAGCTCTTTGCAATGCTAAAGGCTGCGGAGGTAGAAATCAAGAAAGAGCATCAAGTGTTGATGGTCAATAAGACCACCAGTTTCAAGAAAAAGGGCAAAGGGAAGAAGAAGGGGAACTTGAAGAAGAACAACAAACAAGTTGCTGCTCAAGAGAAGAAATCCAAGTCTGGACCTAAGCCTGAGACTGAGTGCTTCTACTGCAAGCAGACTGGTCACTGGAAGCGGAACTGCTCCAAGTATTTAGTGGATAAGAATGATGGCAAGGAGAACAAAGGTATATGTGATATACATGTTATTGATGTGTACCTTACCAGAGCTCGCAGTAGCACCTTGGTATTTGATACTGGTTCTGTTGCTAATATTTGCAACTCAAAACAGGTACTACGGATTAAGCGAACACTGGCTAAGGACGAGGTGACGATGCACGTGGGAAATGGTTCCAAAGTCGATGTGATCGCCGTCGGCACACTACCTCTACATCTACCTTTGGGATTAGTTTTAGACCTAAATAATTGTTATTTGGTGCCAGCATTGAGCATGGACATTATATCTAGATCTTGTTTGATGCGTGACGGTTATTCATTTAAATCTGAGAATAATGGTTGTTCTATTTATATGAGTAATATCTTTTATGGTCATGCACCCTTGAAGAGTGGTCTATTTTTTGATGAATCTCTATAGTAGTGATACACATATTCATAATGTTGAAGCCAAAAGATGCAGAGTTGATAACGATAGTGCAACTTATTTGTGGCACTGCCGTTTGGGTCATATTGGTGTAAAGCGCATGAAGAAACTCCATACTGATGGACTTTTGGAATCACTTGATTATGAATCACTTGGTACTTGCGAACCATGCCTCATAGGCAACATGACTAAAACGTCGTTCTCCGGAACTATGGAGCGAGCAACTGATTTGTTGGAGTGTTAAACCCCAGCTAGTTCATGCATTAGAGTGCTTGCATCATGTTTAAATTTTCCAGAAATGTGAAATAGGGATGACAGAACCCCCAGCACCCCCTTAAACCAACTAGGGTTTACTAAAATTGGTTTCAATGAACCCAAAATGCCCTTCACAAAATGTTCATCATTTCTGGTTTGGGTTAAAACCCCTCGCAAAAATGGTGCACTCTTTTCTAGGACATTCTGGATTTTTTGGATTAAATCATAAGTATTTGAATTTGGGCATTTAAATACTATAAAATATTTTAAAATGCCCAAATAATTCTGGATTTAAGTGAGGGCTGTTAGGAATAATCCCAACAGAGCCCACAATTATTTTCAGGATTTTTGGAAACGTTTTAGTATTTTTGGAAAAGTTATAGAATAAATAAAAGAGAAAATAAAAAGGACCAAAGACTTACCTGGAAGCCCACCAGCCGGCCCACCTAGCTGGCCTGGCCCAGCAGGCGCTCCACGCAGCTGCTTCGCCAAGCCAGCGAGGCGAGCAGGTGCTCGACGGCGAGCACAGCAGCGCGCCACGCAGCACCCTGCCTCCCTGCCTCACTCCCTCGCCACCCTGTCGACGTGGGACGACCGCCTCTCTCTCCCGACCTCGCAGACACTCGCTCTCCCCTCTGGTTCCTCTCTCTCGCCCTCCCCGACGTCGCCCGAGACGTCACCGTCGCCGCCGCTCGTCGCAGCCGCGTCCAACGCCGTCCCCGCGCCCTCTCACCGTGTCCGGACGGTTCGCCGTCGTCGACTACGTCACCCAGCTGAGCTGCACGACGCCGGAGCCCCTGCATCGTCCCCGCCACCATCGTCTTCAACCTTCGGCCGCCGTCGATCGTCGTCGTCGATCCGCCGCACCCGAGCTTCCCCGAGCACACTGACCCACCCCGCGGCTTCCCTGTGAGCTCCTGAACCACCTTGTACCTTTCGTTTCGCCCCTAGAACGCCGTAGACGCCGCGCCTCTTGTGCCTGAACGTGCTGCCGCCTGACCACGTCGCTGGCGATGCTCCGGTGACCATTTGGTCACGGGCTTGTGCCTGTCACACTCCCCGCGCCGCGTAGATGCTGTAGGCGTTTTCGCCGCATCGCCTAGGCCACCGCAGCCACGAGCATGAGCACACCCGAGCCTCGGCCTCCGCCGAGCTCCTCGCCGGCGATGCTCCGGCTACTCCCCGGCCACGCCGTCACCATGGTTCGATGCGGGCGAGCAGCAGCTACCAGTAGCTGCTCTCCGCACATCAAATGGTGCCCTCTGGGCGATTCCCGCAGCGCGCCGCCGCCTCTGGCCTCGCTGGCGGCTAAACACCGGCAGGCTTTGACCCGCTGACCGGCGAGGTTGACTCTGCTGACACGGGTTGACCTCCCCCTCTCTCTCACTGACATGCGGGCCCCGCCCGACTAATTACTCTATTAGTGCTAACTAACTAGGTTAGTTTAATTAGCAGAGTCACTGACCAGTGCGCCCCCCCAGTCAGGTTTGACCTGGGCTGGCGCCTTTGACCCACTGACATCATAGTGACGCAGTGCTGACGCAATTATTCATTTTCTGGATTTATTTTTATATAGGAAATTCCAGAAAATAGCCTAAACTTCTAAAAATCATAGAAAATCAACCATAGCTCCAAATCAAACAATTTATATATGAAAAATGATCAGAAAAATTCAGTCTATCCATCTGTAATGGTTTCATGCATGACAAAACACTTTAACCTTGCTGTTTAGGTCAAACAAGCTAATACACTTATTATGCATAAGAGCTTAAACTTTCATTTGAATCTTATATTCAAATGCAACCATTTCAACTTGTTTCACATTGCATTAGGCAGGACACATCATTTTGCCATGTCATAGCATGCATCATATTGTTGCATATTGCCATGTGCTGACTATACTCTGTGGTGTCTTTCGTGGTAGGTTCTACCTCCGAGGATATCTCCGAGTATCCAACTGAAGGGCAGTACCCTACTACCACTCCATCAGACAAGCAGCCCCATTGATCATATCGATACAAACCCATGTTCTCGCCTCTCCTCTCATTTACTGCATTAAGACAACAACGTTTCAAACTGCTGTGTGCTACGGTAGTTGAACCCTTATCCTCTACATGACCTGTCATTGCCACAGTAACTAGATGAAACCCACTAGCATGTGTAGGAGTTGATTGAGCCATGTATGTGTTTCCTACCTTGCTATGCCTGATATGCTTAGAGTTGTGTCAGGTCTGGTTCATCTAGGTGATGGGCTAGAGTGAAATGATTATGTCAGTAATGTGAGGGATGTGTTGAATATGATTTGGTAAAGGTATCGATGAGAGGCCATGTAGGAGTAATTGGTGGGTTATTTCATTGAGGCTGTCCATAAGAACTAAGATCTGTATGCGTGATTTAAGATTCAGCTACTACCGCACATTGGGCCCTGAAATATGACCCCGCTTGACTTACTGACCCCTCTCGTCCTCTGTCCAGGAGTTGCAACTAGTTTCAGGTGTTTGTAGGTTATGTGTTGGCGGCCGTGCGTAGCGCTGACCCTAGGGGTGGGCTATGACGCGGTAGATACACTGTGGTCGGGTATGCCAGGCGCCCGTTTGGCGTCTCGGGACCCTGTACACATCGTTTGGGGCCGTTGAGGACACCCCGGCGGATTTCCTTGCAGATGGAACCCGAATAGGCGATAAACCTGGACTAGAGACTTGTGCGGTTAGTCAGGTTGTGGTCTACACCCACGTCGGCTTTCGCTTGAAGTCTGCCGAGCACATGTCGTGTGCAGACACTAAGTGGTGGAAACATGTGTGACGAAGTACACCCCTGCAGGGTATAAAACTATTCGAATATCCGCGTCCGCGGTAAAGGACTACTTGGTTGCCTATGCAGTTCATAGACAAGTTAATGGTTACTACTAAAAGACTCAAGATAAGTGTGAGTACCGAGGATGGCCCTCTCGTAGGATGAAGAGGGAGGATCCCCGGTGGAGTATTGTGTTGGTGATTAGTGGACTCGTGTGCGAAAACTATTTTACTAGTGGTGTCTCGTAGGATAGCTTAGCCAAGAGTCAAAGCTGTCTTGCTGCAATAACTCCACCACCTTCTTGAGAATGAGCATGTATAGTAGGTTCTGATGTAAAGACTTGTTGAGTACCTTTGTACTCATGTTTCCTTAATTACTGTTTTCAGACGATAACACCGCCCCCTCCGATGGGTTTTATGTAGATCTCGACGTCGATGAGTGACTTGCCACCCGGGTGGTGATCCTGGCCATGGAGGGCCCTATGTAGATAGACAGGCTTCGAGAAGCCTTCTTTCTTTCTAGTGTCTGTACTCAGACTATTTGCTTCCGCATGTGCTTGTATGCTTGTATGACTTGAGTGTCGGGTCATGTGACCCCTACCTGTATGAACATGTTATGTATGGCTCTCTGGAGCCTTTAAATAAAGTACTTGAGTTGTAGAGTTTTGTTGTGATGCCATGTTGTATTTGCACATATCGAGCATATTGTGTGTATGATTGAAATGCTTGGTATGTGTGGGATCCGACAATCTAGTTGTTTATCCTTGGCAGCCTCTCTTATGGGGAAATGTAGTCTAGTGCCCCTTGAGCCATAGTAGTCCGCTACAGCCCGGTTCACCGGATTCCTGCTAGCCCAGCACTACTGCTCAAGACACTTGACTGGCCGGCATGTGTTTCACTTTGTTCCTATGTCTGTCCCCTCGGGGAAATGTCACGCGGTGACTTCTGGAGTCCTGCCTAGCCTGCTACAGCCCGGGTTCCCCGGAGTCCTGTTAGCCCAGTGCTACAGCCCGGATTCACTTGCTGATGACCGACATGCTCGATGTGATTCATGTATGCCTGTCTCCATAGGTCTGTGCCGCTTTGGGTTCACGACTAGCTATGTTGGCCCGGGTTCTCTATCATATGGATGCTAGCGACACTATCATATACGTGAGCCAAAAGGCGCAAACGGTCCCAGGCCATGGTAAGGCGACACCCGTGGGGATCCCGTGCGTGAGGCCGCATGTGATATGAGGTGTTACCGGCTGGATCGATGTGACTTCGAATCGGGGTCCTAACAGCGTTGGCATCAGAGCCGGACTGTTTGTAGGTTCGTTGAGCCAAACTGGTTGATGTCGAGTCTAGAAATGCTTTAGTTATATGTAGGGGAATTGATTGTGGGAGGGAACGTAAGGCTCTTTTTACTCCTTTACCTTATGTCCTCTGATCTGAGTCATTCTGTTCTCTTTCAATGTGGGTTAAGGACTAGGCTCTCTTCTTCTGTCAGGTTCACGTGTTAGTAATCCGTAGTATCTTATAGGATTGTTGTTACCAGCCTCGGTACAGTTTCTACTACTTTTAGTATGTTGCCAGTTGAATCAGAACCTTGATATGATGTTGTTGAGTGGTATTGCAAACTGTTGTGGATGTCTCAAATCTTTTTCTGAGCATTTACAGCCGTTACACTACTAGGGAAAACCTTATACACAGAAATTTAGCAATAGCGCGGGTTAAAAAAGGGCACTAGTGCTAGATAGCAGTAGCGGTTCAAAATAAACCGCGCTGCAGATATGATTCTAGCAATAGCACGTGTGCGCGTAAAAGCGCTACTACTAATATTCCCATTGCTGGAACGATGGGCTACGCATAGCAGTAGCGGCCTTGCAGGAAGCGCGCTACCCCTAGGGCATGAGTAGCAGCGTGTTTCCCTGTAATAGCGCTACTGCTAATGAAAATAAAATAAAATGAAAAACAAATAGGAAATTAAATGAAAATGAAAGAAACAGAAAAAGGAGAAAGAAAAAAAATAAAATGTAAAGAAAAATAAATGAAAAAGCGAAAAAACAGAGAAAGGCTTAGCTGTAGCATGTGTTAGTAAGAGGCGCTGTAGCTAACGCAGCTGCAGCGCGTTTCGAGGACCCCCGCTATAGAAACAGAAAAGGAAATAAAAAAGAGCGAAACTTACATATGTATAGCAGTAGCGCGTTTTGGACAAAGCGCTATAGCTACCTTAGCTATAGCGCGTTCTGCGAAACGTGCTACCGCTAGTTTTGACTTAACCAAAAAACCGTTTCCCCCCCAAATCTCTTGACCCACCCCGCCGTCGTCTCCCCAATTCGTCGTCGCCCCACTTCGCCGCCGTCTCCTGCAGACGTCAACGCCCCCGGAGCCACCAGAGCCGTGCGCCGTCGACGCCATCGGAGCCGCCCCCAACGCCACGGAGCCGCGCGGCCTCATCAACGCCACCGGAGCCGCCGTCGACGCCACCGGATCCTCCCTCTCCAGAACTGCCTCCCTCACTGTCACCGGAGACGCCCCTGCCTCCCTCGCCACCACTGCCTCCCTCGCCACCACCGGAGCCATCCTCTGTAAGCCCCACCCCTCCTCTCTCTCTCATGCATAGGTTAGCTAGTTTAATTATGTTAATTATCTTGGTTAGGGCAAAAATTTAGTTAGGGCTTTGACAGAGAAGTAGTTAGATTAACTAGTTTAATTAGGTTAATTACCTAGGTTAGTGCAAAAATTTAGTTAGGGCTTTGACAGAGAACTAGTCAGGTTAACTAGTTTGATTAGGTTAATTATCTAGGTTATTTAGGCAAGTTTTATTTTAAAGATGATCCCTTCCTAGACTTTTATTATTGATTATATCTTTTCATTGAAGTGGTCATGTTGTTTGTGCCCAACTGGCTTTGTTGTTTCAATGAAGCTGAGTGGCCTATATATATTTTGCGGGAATGTTGATTCATTTCCGTTCCGGCAAATTTCAGGTTCTCGATTTGTCCACTTTTTAGCAAAGGTCATGCCGAAATTTTCCGTGAATTTCGGCATGACTTGTGCTACAAACTAGGACATATCGAGTGCTCGTGTGATTTGCCGCACCAGGAAGGAGTCAACGTTCCTGCAAAACAATAGGCCTTTTTTATGTAATTATTCATTTTATTAGGTCTAGAATTAATTGACTAGATTTAATCATAGGGAACATGGCTAGCAACGATGAAGGACAGGGTTCTGGTGATTGCGACGACGCCTACCGGGCGGCAGACGAATTTTTTAGCCTTACCGATGATCAACCGATGTTATTGATGGGCCCACCAGTGGCATCGGGGACTGAGACCGACACGCAGACCGGCGCTCAGACTCAGACAGGCATCGAGACCGGTGCTGAGACTGAGACCGGTGCTGCCTCGGGGAGCGGAGCCGGTGTAGAACCGAAACCAAAGAGGCAACGGGTTCCTAACAAACTCGGGACTACTAGAGTGGTGGTCACGGAGGTGGACGACGGCAATTTTGAGCCAACGGCGCCCGAGGAAGCGCGTCGATGCTACGGCAATCAAATAGGCTGCATCGTACGGACAACCCCCACCATCAACGATGAGAAACTACAGAAGATAGAAAATATGAGGAGCTCCCTCCTAAAGAAGTTTCACCAGATATTCTTGTTCCCGGGCCGGAATGAGAAGGACTATAAAGATCCAGATGAGGACCCGGCAATGAAGAAGATAAACAAACATGCCATGGCCAAGTTAAGCGACGCGTTGGCCGCCTGGAAAAATCGAGCGAAAGCAAGGATCATCGACAAGAAGGAACCCTACTCCGAGATTGTAAAGGATAATCCAACAATCACGGAAGAGCAGTTTCAAATATTCAAGGAGGCTTGCGAGGCCGAAGATGCCAAAAAAAGTCTAAGTACATGAAGGGGCTTCAAGAGAGGAACATTGGGAGCCACCACCTCGGAAGCCGTGGTTACGGCGAAAAGAGGTCCAAATGGGCCAAGGAGGATGCGGAAGCCGCGAGTCTGGGCATCCCAGACCCCTTGGCGGAGTTCACCGTCCCGCAGGAGCATGACGTCCTCAGGGCCCAGCACCGTTGGGACCCAGTGAAAATGTTTACGAGACAACACCGGTCATTATGGAGTTCATGAGACTGCTGGTAATTATAGTTTCTGAAAAATTCGACTGCACACGTTAGTCATATTTGTAAACGATCGTTGTGCCTTGTGCAGAGAGAGCAGCACAGGATTGCGGCCGAAAGCGACTCGTCATCTGAGGCATTGGCGAGACCCAAGTGGGACACTCCATTCAACCGGGCATTGAACATATTGAAACAACAACCAGTGGATACTCGACCGTCGTATGGACGCGTGCACGGTGTTGGAGACGGCGCCACGTGGAAGAAGTACTGCCGTGAGACCATGGAGGAGAGAAAGGAAAGACGGAGGTTAAATGAAGAAAACATCGACAAGGGGGTTGAGATTGCGGTTGAGAATAAATCAACTGAGATAGTCGCAACAGCGGTAGCTGCCGCAAAACAAGTGGCTTTAGATATTTCTACTACCTTGGTTCCGGCCGTTTTCAATTGGACCAGGCAAAATCCAAAAAAAGATGCAGCGGACTTTCCCCTTGCTAACTTCTTGGCGGGGAGCAGCTCGACTAGCGTTGCACCAGCACCTGCAGCTGCACCTGCTCCCGCACCGGCTCCCGCACCAGACGTGCTAGGCAGTGCTTCATCTTTGGCTGAGCTCGACGCCCTCACAGTATCTGTCACACCGGCCCCCTTCAATATAAATGTATAATCTCCCGTTTTCGTTGCCTTTTGGATGTCTCACGTCGCAGACTTTTCTTTGCAGGCCGACGAAACCCCGTGCACCATATTGTACACCATCGGCGACCAGAAGGTGGACGTGGGGAAGGCGACGATAATGGAGCCGAAGGAACCATTGTTCCACAGCCGGCCGATCCCTCCGAACGTCTTCAAGGTTTCCGTGGCCAGTGTCAAACCGGGCCACGAGAATTTGCCTCCTCCAGTACTACTGGGGGATGACGACGAGACACTGTAGCGGCTTGGTGATTGTTGCAATGCTGGGTGGGTCCTGTTGTGGCCAAAGAGTCTGCTTCGTCAAGGATGTTCACCCACATCACAAAAAGGATTACACCCACATCAAGGATGTTCTCGACAGTGCTATGTTTTACTACCAAGGAAGGGGTGGAGAGGTCAAGGACAAGAAGAGAAGGGGCGGCAGGGTCGCCTTCGGCCATAAGACCGACTTCTGCTACATCCAGCAACCGAACGATTCTCTTAATGATGGACTCTATGTCCTACACCACATGCTGGAGTACAGACGGGATCACCAGAACCTTCGCATGTCACCTAGATCCGGCGATGCCCATATTCTGCAATGGGCAAAGGACATAGGAGATATCGAGGATAATCGACTTCAAGCTGAGTTCTATAACATCCAGCGCGAACTTGCCCAAATCATCATGAAGGAGGTCGTCGGAAAAACAGGGATGTTCTACGGAGAAGGACAAATGTCGCGGGAAGACGTCCGAACATCGATAGCCTCTCAGCGTCTCGACCTGAAGCCTTTCACTAGGCTCGGGGACTATCTCCCTGACTTGGATGGATGGAATGACATGTTGGAGTGATTGTCGATATATGACAATGTGTCCATTTAGTCCATACTTTCTGTATGACAAAACTTTGAGTTATGCACGGTGAAACTTTATTTGTGATGTAATTAAACCGTCCTCCTCCTCGACTAGCAAAAATCACTCTAGTTAGGGCATTTTGGGGTACGATGAACTTTGTTATTTATGCTTATGATATGTTGTTTTTATTTTTTTCAAGTTTGTCTCTTTCTGTTGCTCAACTATATATGTTTCATATCATCGACTCATGTGATGATGCAGGTGCATAGATCATAGATGGCGAAGAAGTGCTATACCAGGAGTATATATACGACAAGTGGCCGGAGTGTCAGGCCCTTCCGGTTTCCGAGCGATAGGCAGTAGTTAGTTTAGAGGTTCACGCTAATGCGAAAGAGGGATACGAACTCATGTTCTCAAAGTGATAGCTCTTCCCACGTATATCATTGTTTATATGGATGACGATGTATTTGCATATCATTCGAGACTTGTATCGCTATTTTCGAGATGATGATGAGAGACCACTTTGTGTTGGATGATGATTATGATGATGACATGATTTGATGAGACTAATTGTATGTATATGCTATGATTACATTTTTATGTGTATGATATGCTAAAGATTATTGTATAAAGCCTATTCAAATACAAAACAAATACAAAACAAATATGCAGGAAAAAAACTAATAAATAAACTAGTTGTAGCGAGGGGGAAATTTAGCAGTAGCGCTGCATTGTCAGTAGTGCGTCCCAGCAAACAGCGCTACAGATTATATCAGTAGCGCCCTTTACCAAAGAGCGCTACAGCTATTCATGTATAGCAGTAGCGTGGGACAACCGGCGCTACTACTATACGTTAGCTGTAGCGCCTTATTAGTAGCGCCGGTGCCCGCGCTACTGAGAGGCCCAAAACCCTCGCTGCTGGTAGGCTTTTCCCTAGTAGTGTTATGCTGTCCGATTTCCCCTACAAAATTCTAATGCCTTTGCATTATTATTTGCTTTCAGATGGCCACCCGTTCGCAGAACCAAGTGGTTCGTCTGACCCGATGCCTCGATGTGCCCGGCCACAAGGCCATGTTGGTTCGAGTGATGGTCGAGTCAGGCTATCGATGGTATCCGGAATATACCGTTGAGGAGCAGTTCAGAGACTTCAACCAGAGCTAGTACCTCTGTACCGTCAGGATATATCCCTCTTATCTTGGAGCCACTGAGCCCCTTCACTGTTCCGATGGACTTGGGGTCACTATTGAGATGTCTTTGCAGGATGCAGCCTATTCAATGATGACTAACATTCGAGCCAGGACTGCCTTGCTTCAGAACACCGACTTCCGTTACATGCCAGCCTCACTTCCTGGAGCACAGGGGTACTATCAGGATTTGTACTATGACTCTTCACATGAGGAGTCACTACTCCGCACCACTGCCGAGATGCTCGAGGATAAGGACCATGAAGATCGGGCCTTGCGTATGGAGCTTTTCCACACTCGTTCTGATCATTGGGCCACTTTGACTCGGTTTGCACCTGCGGTGCAGGCAGGATACATGGACATGAGGGACTTGTACCCTGTACGGTCTGGATTGCCAGATTGTATGGAGTGGAGTGATGTAGGAGGCATCACCCCTCCTTGTGGTCCCCGTCTGCCACCACCTGTGGGACCGAGGCCACATCCGATTCCCTATGGTCCGCAGGCTCCGCAGGACCGTCTGTTCCCAGATGATCATGTTCCACTTCCAGGCTTTGGTGGCGACTTCTATGAGGATTACTACGGAGCTGTCTGAGCTAGTAGTAGTTTCACTAGTATTGTAATAGTTGTATTCTCCACAGTCCTGCGTGACCCGTGGGATACAACTTGGTGTGTATCACGCTCCGGAGGTGTAGAAAAATAATGTATAGGAGCTTGGAATGCCTTTGATGAGATGTAATGTCTTTCACCGTAGATGTACTTTAGCCTGGGCTTGTACTAAACCATGTACGGTGTGTATGACCAATGGTATATATATGGCAGTATCTATATTACCATGTCGTGCAATGAACATCTTAGCATTCCATGTTATCCATTACATTCTGCACTTCCTTGCTAAGTTTGTGCCATCCTTATCTAAACCGTTGTCTTGTTTTCTCCTAGGATGGTCAACACCCGCAACAACCCTGCTACCCCAGAGCAGGGGGAAGCCAGTGCAGCTAGGGGTGAAAATCTGCCTCACCCGCCTTCTCTGGCCGAAGTTATGCTGGAGGCGGAAAGAAACAAGTGTGAGACTAACCGCTTGCTAGAGCGGATTGAGCAGAACACTGCACGCCATCAGCGAAATGACTTGGTGTCAATCAATGAATTCATCAAGTTGTACCCACCAAAGTGCAATCATTCCGTCGAGCCCCTCGACGCGGCTGACTGGCTCCGCAGCGTCACACACAAGCTACGTTCTGCTAACGTAGCCGAAGCTGATAAGGTTACCTATGCTGCCTATCACCTCGAAGGCCCTGCTAGCCTTTGGTGGGAAAACTTTGAGGCTATTCGCCCGGTCGGCCAAATCACTACTTGGGCTGAATTCAGTGAGGCTTTCCGTGAGCATCACATCCCGGAAGGTCTCATAGATCGCAAGAGGGAAGAGTTCTGCAATTTCACCCAAGGAAGACTGACTGTGGATGCATATAGTCATGAATTTGGGAATCTGGCACGATATGCTCCTGAAGAGGTATCCACCGATGCTACGAAGTAGGCAAGGTTCCGCAAGGGACTTAGCCCTGAGCTTCACCGCGATCTTCGTCTGCACGAGTGCACCTCCTTTCAGAAGTTGGTCAATAAAGCCATTAATGCTGAGACAGGCCAGTCTGACTATGACGCTTCACGCAAGCACTCTCGTGATGTTGGCTCTTCATCCGGCTCTGGATCTCAGAAGCGCCGGTGTGGATTCCAAGCACGGCACTGCCACCCAGGTTCATTCTCAGGCCATCCTTTGAGGTGCCTCGTCCCAACCAGCAGTTTGCACCGCCCAAGCCCTATGGTGGCCCCACTGCTAATGTTGCTCCACGCCCCAATGTTGTGACATGTTTCAAGTGTGGAGAGCCGGGTCAATATAGTCGAGAGTGTCCCCAGAACAACAACCCCAACCAGTCTAGAAAGTCCGTTGGTTGTGGTAAGTCAGCGGGAAAGACATTCTACGCCAAGCCGGTCACCACTGCACGTGGACATGTCAACTATGTCTCAGCCGTGGAGGCTCATGAGGATCCTAACGTCGTCCTTGGTACGCTCCTTGTTAATTTCCATCCGGCATCTGTTCTTTTCGATACTGGAGCATCTCATTCATTCATATCTGAGAGCTATGCTCGATTGCATAACACAAAATTCAGTGACATGCCCACTACCATGGAAATTCAAACCCCTCGCTCTAGATGGCAAACTTCTAGAGTAAGCCATCAAAATGAAATTCTTGTCGATAGACTTGTCTTCCTTGCATCCTTAATAGCTCTCAAGTCCTCGGACATAAACATCATATTGGGTATGGAATGGATGTCAGCTCATTATGCCAAGATTGATTGTGCCACTAGAACCGTTCAACTTACTCACCCATCGGGCAAGACAGACAATGTCTTAACTCGAGTGGCCAAGCGCCAGCTTTACTTCCTAAATGCCAACCCCCTTCCAGACCTTGAAGATATTCCGGTAGTCCGGGACTTTCCGGATGTCTTTCCAGAACAACTGCCAGGTGTTCCACCTGACAGGGATGTCAGTTTGTGATAGACCTTGTTCCAGGAACCGTTCCAATTTCTAGGAGACCCTATAAGATGGCACCCTTAGAACTAGCCGAGCTTAAGAACCAACTCGATGAGTCCTTGAAAAAGGGTTTCATCCATCCTAGTTCCTCCCCTTGGGCTTGCCCCGTCCTCTTCGTCAAGAAGAAGGATGGAACGGATCAGATGGTTGTAGATTACCGACCTGTCAACTTGGTCACTATCAAGAACAAGTATCCGCTTCCCAGGATCAATGATCTGTATGACCAGCTCGCTGGATCCTCAGTCTTTTCCAAGATGGATTTGAGGTTGGGCTACCATCAAATAAAAATCAAGAACGGGGACATTCCCAAAACGGCCTTTGTTACTCGTTATGGCCAATATGACTACACCGTTATGTCCTTCGGTTTAACCAATGCCCCAGCCACTTTCTCTCGGTTAATGAACTCGGTCTTCATGGAGTATTTGGATAAATTCGTCGTAGTATACCTCGATGACATACTCATCTATTCCAAGAATGAAGAGGAACATGCCAAACATCTAAGGCTGGTATTGATGAAACTTCGAGAGCATCCCCTTTATGCCAAATTCTCCAAGTGTGAATTTTGGTTGCCAGAAGTGACCTATCTAGGCCATGTAATCTCTGGTAAGGGTATTGCTGTCAATTCCGAACGAGTTCAAGCCGTCCTTGATTGGACTCCACCTGAGACGATCGAGCAAGTTTGGAGCTTCCTTGGCTTAGCGAGTTATTGCCGCCGCTTCGTCGAGAATTTCTCCAAGGTTGCTAAACCTCTAACTGAACTCCTCAAGAAAGATAAAAGTTCGAGTGGACCCCACAGTGCGAGTTCAGCTTTCAGGAACTGAAAAGACGCCTGACATCTGCTCCCGTACTAGTACCACCAGATTTCTCCAAGGACTTTATTATCTATTGCGACGCGTCGCGACAAGGACTAGGTTGCATACTCATGTAAGATCGTCAGGTAATTGCCTATGCCTCATGGCAATTACACCCACATGAGGAAAACTATCCCACACATGATCTACAGCTTGCCGCTGTAGTCCATGCACTCAAAATTTGGCGACATTACCTTCTCGGTAATCGTTGCAAGATCTTCACCGATCACCAAATTTTGAAATATATCTTCACCCAACCGGATTTGAATCTCAGGCAACGACATTGGGTCGAGTTGATCTCGGATTATGACTTAGGAATAACTTACACCCCAGGCAAGGCCAATGTCATGGCTGATGCGCTAAGTCGTAAATCCTATTCTAACAACCTGATGTTACAACAAAGTCAACCACTTCTCCATGAGGAATTTCGTAAGCTTAATCTTCACATTGTTCCTCGAGGATTCCTATCCACCCTTACGGTTCAAATCATAGCTGCCCAGATGCGTGATAAGGGCATATCCTGGATTATGGAAAACATTGCTAGTGGAGTTGCTAAATGTTTTTCCATGGATGAACGAGGTCTTTTTTTCTTTGAGAACCGCTTGGTGGTTCCCAAGAAACAACATCTACGCCAATTGATTCTTAAGGAAGCTCATGAATCCCCTCTCACCATTCATCCCGGTAGTACTAAAATGTATCAAGACCTACGCCAGAGGTTTTGGTGGACTAGGATGAAGAGAGAAATTGCTCAATACATTGCTAGTTGTGACGTCTGTCGTCGTGTTAAAGCAGAGCATCAACGGCCTGCTGGCACCCTTCAACCATTGGCTATTCCTGAGTCGAAATGGGATAAAATCAGTATGGATTTCATTATTGGGTTTCCCAGGACCAACAGAGGGAATAATGCTATCTTCGTCGTAATCGATCGTCTTTCCAAGGTGGCCCACTTTCTACCTGTTCGTGAGAGTATCACCGCTAGCCAGCTAGCTGATTTATACATCTCCCGAATAGTGTCTCTTCATGGTGTCCCATTGGAAATTAACTCAGACCGTGGGAGTCTCTTCACCTCTCGATTTTGGGAAAGTTTCCAAAATGCTATGGGAACTCGTCTCTCTTTTACCACCGCCTTCCACCCTCAATCAAGTGGTCAAGTAGAGCGAGTCAATCAAATTCTGGAAGATATGCTCCGAGCTTCTGTCATCTCATTCGGAATGGGTTCGGAGAAATGCCTTCCATTCGTGGAGTTTGCTTATAACAATAGTTATCAAGCTAGCTTGGGCAAAGCTCCTTTGGAAGTTCTCTATGGACGAAAATGTCGAACGCCTCTTAACTGGTCAGAAACCGGGGAAAGACAACTCTTTGGCCCGGATATGATTCAGGAAGCAGAAGAGCAGGTTCGCATTATTCGTGAGAAATTGAAAACAGCCCAATCTCGTCAAAAGATCCAATATGATCGTAAACATAAGCTCATGACTTATGAAGTCAGCGAGAAGGCTTACCTTTGGGTTACTCCGTTATAGGGAACCCATCACTTCGGTATCAAAGGCAAGTTGGCTCCTCGTTACATTGGACCCTTTCGCATTCTTGCCAAACGAGGAGAAGTTGCCTACCAATTGGAACTACCTCCGCATCTTTCCAGAGTTCACGATGTCTTCCACGTTTCTCAACTCAGGCGTTGCTTCGCAGATCCTATCCGTGGAGTGGACCATGAAACGCTTGATCTACAAGATAACCTCTCATATCGGGAATATCCCATTCGTATACTTGATCAAGCCGAGCGTACCACTCGACGCCATAACATCAAGTTTCTCAAGGTTCAATGGTCACACCATTCCGAGAAAGAAGCCACTTCGGATAGGGAGGATCGTCTTTGACTCGAGTACCCCACCTTCTTCCCAACAGATCCTAAATCTCAGGACGAGATTCTTTTGAGTGGGGGTGAGTTGTCACACCCTAGCTAGTTCATGCATTAGAGTGCTTGCATCATGTTTAAATTCTCCAGAAAGATGAAATGGGGATGACAGAACCCCCAGCACCCCCTTAAACCAACTAGGGTTTACTAAAATTGGTTTCAATGAACCCAAAATGCCCTTCACAAAATGTTCATCATTTCTTGTTTGGGATAAAACCCCTGGCAAAAATGGTGCACTCTTTTCTAGGACATTCTGGATTTTTTGGATTAAATCATAAGTATTTGAATTTGGGCATTTAAATACTATAAAATATTTTAAGATGCCCAAATAATTCTGGATTTAAGTGAGGGCTGTTAGGAATAATCCCAATAGAGCCCACAATTATTTTCAGGATTTTCGAAACGTTTTAGTATTTCTCATAAAGCCCTAAAGTTACAGAATAAATAAAAGAGAAAACAAAAAGGACCAGAGACTTACCTAGAAGCCCACCAGCCGGCCCACCTAGCTGGCCCGGCCCAGCAGCCGCTCCACGCAGCTGCTTCGCCTAGCCAGCGAGGTGAGCAGGTGCTCGATGGCGAGCACAGCAGCGCGCCACGCAGCATCCTGCCTCCCTGCCTCACTCCCTTGCCGCCCTGTCGACGTGGGACGAACCCCCTCCCTCTCCCCGACCTCGCAGACACTCGCTCTCCCCTCTGGCTCCTCTCTCTCGCCCTCCACGACGTCGCCTGAGACGTCACCGTCTCCGCCGCTCGCCGCAGCCGCATCCAACGCCGTCCCCGCGCCCTCTCAATGTGTCCGGACGGTTCGCCGTCGTCGACTACGTCGACCAGCCGAGATGCATGACGCCGGAGCCCCTGCATCGTCCCCGCCACCATCGTCTTCAACCTTCAGCCGCCGTCGATCGTCGTCGTCGATCCGCCGCACCCGAGCTTCCCCGAGCACACTGACCCTCCCTGCGGCTTCCCTGTGAGCTGCTGAACCTCCTTGTACCTTTCGTTTCGCCCCTAGAACGTCGTAGACGCCGCGCCTCTTGTGCCTGAACGTGCCGCCGCCTGACCACGTCGCTGGTGATGCTCCGGTGACCATTTGGTCACGGGCTTGTGCCTGTCACACTCCCTGCGCCGCGTAGATGCTGTAGGCATTTTCGCCGCATCGCCTGGGCCACCGCAGCCACGAGCACGAGCACACCCGAGCCTCGGCCTCTGCCGAGCTCGTCGCTGGCGATGCTCCGGCTACTCCCCGGCCACGCCGTCACCGTGGTTGGATGCGGGCGAGCAGCAGCTACCAGTAGCTGCTCTCCGCGCATCAAATGGTGCCCTATGGGCGATTCCCGCCGAGCGCCGCCGCGTCTGGCCTCGCCGGCGGCTAAACGCCGGCAGGCTTTGCCCCGCTGACCGGCGAGGTTGACTCTGCTGACATGGGTTGACCTCCCGCTCTCTCTCACTGACATGCGGGCCCCGCCCGACTAATTACTCTGTTAGTGCTAACTAACTAGGTTAGTTTAATTAGCAGAGTCACTGACCAGTGGGCCCCCCAGTCAGGTTAGACCTGGGCTGGCGCCTTTGACCCGCTGACGTCACAGTGACGCAGTGCTGACGCAATTATTCATTTTCTGGATTTATTTTTATATATAGGAAATTCCAGAAAATAGCCTACACTTCTAAAAATCATAGAAAATCAACCATAGCTCCAAATCAAACAATTTATATATGAAAAATGATCAGAAAAATTCAATCTATCCATCTGTAATGGTTTCATGCATGACAAAACACTTTAACGTTGCTGTTTAGGTCAAACAAGCTAATACACTTATTATGCATATGAGCTTAAGCTTTCATTTGAATCTTTGATTCAAATGGAACCATTTCAACTTGTTTCACATTGCATTAGGCAGGACACATCATTTTGCCATGTCATAGCATGCATCATATTGTTGCATATTGCCATGTGTTGATTATACTCTATGGTGTCTTTCGTGGTAGGTTCTGCCTCCGAGGATATCTCCATGTATCCAACTGAAGGACAATACCCTAATACCACTCCATCAGGCAAGCAGCCCCATTGATCATCTCGATACAAACCCATGTTCTCGCCTCTGCTCTCATTTACTGCATTAAGACAACAACGTTTCAAACTGCTGTGTGCTACGATAGTTGAACCTTTATCCTCTGCATGACCTGTCATTGCCACAGTAACTAGATGAAACCCACTAGCATGTGTCGGAGTTGATTGAGCCATGTATGTGTTTCCTACCTTGCTATGCCTGCTATGCTTAGAGTTGTGTCAGGTCTGGTTCATCTGGGTGATGGGCTAGAGTGAATTGATTGTGTCGGTAATGTGAGGGATGTGTTGAATATGATTTGGTAAAGGTATCAATGAGAGGCCATGTAGGAGTACATGGTGGGTTGTTTCATTGAGGCCGTCCATAAGAACTAAGATTTGTATGCATGATTTAAGATTCAGCTACTACCACACATTGGGCCCTGAAATATGACCCCGCTCGACTTACTGACCCCTCTCGTCCTCTGTCCAGGAGTTGCAACTAGTTTCTGGTGTTTGTAGGTTATGTGTTGGCGGCCGTGCGTAGCGCTGACCCTAGGGGTGGGCTATGACGCGGTAGATACATTGTGGCCGGGTATGCCGGGCGCCCGTTTGGCGTCTCGGGACCTTGTACACATCGTTTGGGGCCGTTGAGGACACCCCGGCCGGATTTCCTTGCGGATGGAACCCGAATAGGCGATAAACCTGGACTATAGACTTGTGCGGTTAGTCAGATTGTGGTCTACACCCACGTCGGCTTTCACTTGATGTCTGCCGAGCACATGTCGTGTGCAGACGCTAAGTGGTGCAAACATGTGTGACGAAGTACACCCCTGCAGGGTATAAAACTATTCGAATAGCCGCGTCCGCGTTAAAGGACTACTTGGTTGCCTATACAGTTCATAGACAAGTTAATGGTTACTACAAAAAGACTCAAGATAAGTGTGAGTAACGAGGATGGACCTCTCGTAGGATGATGAGGGAGGATCCCCGGTGGAGTATTATGTTGGTGATTAGTGGACTCGTGTGCGAAAACTATTTTACTAGTGGTGTCTCGTAGGATAGCTTAGCCAAGAGTCAAAGCTGGCTTGCTTCAATAACTCCACCACCTTCTTGAGAATGAGCATGTATAGTAGGTTCTGATGTAAGAGTTGCTGAGTACCTTTGTACTCATGTTTTCTTAATTACTATTTTCAGACGACAACACCGCCCCCTCCGATGGGTTTTATGTAGATCTCGATGTCGATGAGTGACTTGCCACCCAGGTGGTGATCCTGGCCATGGAGGGCCCTATGTAGATAGACAGGTTTCGACAAGCCTTCTTTCTTTCTAGTGTCTGTACTTAGACTATTTGCTTCCGCATGTGCTTGTATGCTTGTATGACTTGAGTGTCAGGTCATGTGACCCCTACCTGTATGAACATGTTATGTATGGCTCTCTGGAGCCTTTAAATAAAGTACTTGAGTTGTAGAGTTTTGTTGTGATGCCATGTTGTATTTGCACATATCGAGCATATTGTGTGTATGATTGAAATGCTTGGTATGTGTGGGATCCGACAATCTAGTTGTTTATCCTTGGCAGCCTCTCTTATGGGGAAATATAGTCTAGTGCCCCTTGAGCCATAGTAGTCCGCTACAGCCTGGTTCACCGGAGTCCTGCTAGCCCAGCACTACTGCTCAGGACACTTAACTGGCCGGCATGTGTTTCACTTTGTTCCTATGTCACACGGTGACTTCCGGAGTCCTGCCTAGCCTGCTACAGCCCAGGTTCCCTGGAGTCCTGTTAGCCCAGTGCTACAGCCCGGATTCACTCACTGATGATCGACATGCTCGATGTGATTCATGTATGTCTGTCTCCATAGGTTTGTGCCGCTTTGGGTTCACGACTAGCCATGTCGGCCCGGGTTCTCTGTCATATGGATGCTAGCGACACTATCATATACGTGAGCCAAAAGGCACAAACGGTCCCGGGCCATGGTAAGGCGACACCCGTGGGGATACCGTGCGTGAGGACGCAATGTGATATGAGGTGTTACTGCCTAGATCGATGTGACTTGGAATCGGGGTCCTGACATGGAGATCATACATACTGATGTATGTGGTCCAATGAATGTTGAGGCTCACGGCGGGTATCGTTATTTTCTCACCCTCATAGATGATTTAAGCATATATGTGTATATCTACTTAATGAAACATAAGTCTGAAACATTTGAAAAGTTCAAAGAATTTCAGAGTGAAGTTGAAAATCATCATAACAAGAAAATAAAGTTTCTACGATCTGATCGTGGAGGAGAATATTTGAGTTACGAGTTTGATCTACATTTGAAACATTGCAGAATAGTTTCGCAACTCACGCCACCCGAAACACCATAGCGTAATGGTGTGTCCGAACGTCGTAATTGTACTTTTCTAGATATGGTGCGATCTATGATGTCTCTTACTGATTTACCGCTATCATTTTCGATTTATGCTTTAGAGATGGACGCATTCACGTTAAATAGGGGACCATCAAAATCCGTTGAGACGATACCTTATGAACTATGGTTTGGCAAGAAACCAAAGTTGTCGTTTATTAAAGTTTGGGGCTGCGATGCTTATGTGAAAAGGCTTCAACCTGATAAGCTCGAACCCAAATCGGAGAAATGTGTCTTCATAGAATACCGAAAGGAAACTGTTGGGTACACCTTCTATCACAGATCCGAAGGCAAGAAATTCATTGCTAAGAATGGATCCTTTCTACAGAAGGAGTTTCTCTCGAAAGAAGTGAGTGGGAGGAAAGTAGAACTTGATGAGGTAACAGTACCTGCTCCCTTATTGGAAAGTAGTTCATCACAGAAACCGGTTCCTGTGACGTCTACACCAATTAGTGAAGAAATTAATGATGATGATCATGAAACTTCAGATCAAGTTGTTACTGAACCTCGTAGGTCAACCAGAGTAAGATCTGCACCAGAGTGGTACGGGAATCCTGTTCTGGAGGTTATGTTACTAGAGCATGACGAACCTACAAACCATGAAGAAGCGATGGTGAGCCTAGATTCTGCAAAATTGCTTGCGGCCATGAAATCTGAGATGGGATCCATGTATGAGAACAAAGTGTGGACTTTGGTTGACTTGCCCTATGATCGGCAAGCCATCAAGAATAAATGGATCTTCAAGAAGAAGACTGACGCTGACGGTAATGTTACTGTCTATAAAGATCGACTTGTTGCAAAAGGTTTTCAACAAGTTCAAGGGATTGACTACGATGAGACCTTCTCACATGTAGCGATGCTTAAGTCTGTCCAAATCATGTTAGAAATTGCCACATTTTATGATTATGAAATTTGGCAAATGGATGTCAAAACTGCATTCCGGAATGGATTTCTGGAAGAAGAGTTGTATATGATGCAACCGGAAGGTTTTGTCGATCCAAAGGGAGCTAACAAAGTGTACAAGCTCCAACGATCCATTTATGGACTGGTGCAAGCCTCTCGGAGTTGGAATAAATGTTTTGAAAGTGTGATCAAAGCATATGGTTTTATACAGACTTTTGGAGAAGCCTGTATTTACAAGAAAGTGAGTGGGAGCTCTATAGCTTTTCTGATATTATATGTGGATGACATATTATTGATTGGAAATGATATAGAATTTCTGGATAGCATAAAAGGATATTTGAATAAGAGTTTTTCAATGAAGGACCTCGGCGAAGCTGCTTATATATTGCGCATCAACATCTATACAGATAGATCGAGACGCTTAATTGGACTTTCATAGATCACATACCTTGAAAAAGGTTTGAAGAAGTTCAAAATGGATCAAGCAAAGAAAGGGTTCTTGCCTGTGTTACAAGGTGTGAAGTTGAGTAAGACTCAATGCCCGACCTGATGTGTGTCTTGCTATTAGTTTAGTAGGGAGGTACCAAAGTAATCCTGGACTGGATCACTAGACAGCGGTCAAGAACATCCTGAAATACCTGAAAAGGATGAAGGATATGTTTCTCGTTTATGGAGGTGACAAAGAGCTCATCGTAAATGGTTACGTCGATGCAAGCTTTGACACTGATCTGGACTATTCTAAATCGCAAACCGGATACGTGTTTTTATTAACCGGTGGAGGTGTCAGTTGGTGCAGTTCTAAACAAAGCGTCATAGAGGGATCTACATGTGAAGCGGAGTACATAGATGCTTTGGAAGCAGCAAATGAAGGAGTCTGGATGAAGGAGTTCATATCCGATCTAGGTGTCATACCTAGTGCATCGGGTCCAATGAAAATCTTTTGTGACAATACTGGTGCAATTGCTTTGCCAAAGCAATCCAGATTTCACCAGAGAACCAAACACATCAAAAGACGCTTCAACTCCATCCGGGATCAAGTCCAGGTGGGAGACATAGAGATTTGCAAGATACATACGGATCTGAATGTTGCAGACCCATTGACTAAGCCAGTTCCACGAGCAAGACATGATCAACACCAAGGCTCCATGGGTGTTAGAATCATTACTGTGTAATCTAGATTATTGACTCTAGTGCAAGTGGGATACTGAAGGAAATATTCCCTAGAGGCAATAATAAAGTTATTATTTATTTCCTTATATCATGATAAATGTTTATTATTCATGCTAGAATTGTATTAACCGGAAACATGATACATGTGTGAATACATAGACAAACAGAGTGTCACTAGTATGCCTCTACTTGACTAGCTCGTTGATCAAAGATGGTTATGTTTCCTAGCCATAAACAAAGAGTTGTCATTTGATTAAGGGGATCACATCATTAGGAGAATGATGTGATTGACTTGACCCTTTCCGTTAGCTTAGCACTTGATCGTTTAGTATGTTGTTATTGCTTTCTTCATGACTTATGCATGTTCCTATGACTATGAGATTATGCAACTCCCGTTTACCGGAGGAACACTTTGTGTGCTACCAAACGTCACAACGTAACTGGGTGATTATAAAGGTGCTCTATAGGTGTCTCCGAAGGTACTTGTTGGGTTGGCGTATTTCGAGATTAGGATTTGTCACTCCGATTGTCGGAGAGGTATCTCTGGGCCCACTCGGTAATACACATCACTTAAGCCTTGCAAGCATTGTAACTAATAAGTTAGTTGCGGGATGATGTATTACGGAACGAGTAAAGAGACTTCTCATGGGGCGCGCCTAGGGTGGCCGGCCCCCTCCCCCTCCTCCACTCCTTTATATACGGGGAGGGAGGCACCCCTTGGAGACACAACAATTGATCTCTTGGATCTCTTAGCCGTGTACAGTGCCCCCCTCCACCATAATCCACCTTGATAATATCGTAGCGGTGCTTAGGCGAAGCACTGCATCAGTAGAACATAATCATCATCACCACACCGTCATGCTGACGGAACTCTCCCTCAAAGCTCGGCCGGATCAGAGTTTGAGGGACGTCATCGAGTTGAACATGTGCAGAACTCGGAGGTGTCGTGCGTTCGATACTTGATCGGTCGGGTCATGAAGACGTACGACAACATCAACCGTGTTGTGCTAACGCTTCCTCTTTCGGTCTACGAGGGTACGTAGAAACACTCTCACCTCTCGTTGCTATGCATCACCATGATCTTGCGTGTGCGTAGGAATTTTTTTGAAATTACTACGTTCCCCAACAACATCGGTATCCATAAAATATTTAACACAATCAAACTTAGGTGTTATACCTGACTCCTTACCTTCGTTGAGATCCCAATCTTTAGAGTTGCGTTTAATTCTCTCCAATAAATTCCATTTGTATTCAATAGTCTTCATCATAAAGGAACCAGTACAAGAAGTATCGAGCATGGTGCGATTGTTGTCAGAAAGCCGAGCATAAATTTTTTGAATAATCATTTCTCTTGAGAGCTCATGGTTGGGGCATGAATATAACATTGACTTAAGCCTCCCCCAAGCTTGAGCGATGCTTTCTCCTTCGCGAGGTCAAAAATTATATATATAATTACGATCACGATAAACAAGATGCATAGGATAAATCTTCTGATGAAATTCCAATTTCAATCTCTTATAGTCCCATGATCCCATATCATCACATAGCCTATACCATGTCAATGCATCTCCCTTCAAAGATAAAGGGAAGACCTTCTTCTTGATAACATCATCAGGCATACCTGCAAGCTTAAATAATCCACAAACTTCATCCTCATAGATTAAGTGTAAGTCGGGATGCAGTGTTCCATCTCCTGCAAAATGATTAGCTAGCAGTTTCTCTATCATACGCGAAGGAATTTCAAAGTAGACACTTTCAGTACGTCCAGTAGGTTAAGGAGCAACTATTTGCTCCACCGGTCAAGGTGAAGATACCCCGAACAAGCCGCTCAAAGGATTACTTTCCCTAGTAACAAGTGACAGTAAATTTCAGCACACTATATAAATTTTTCCTTACCAAAGGCGCTTCACTCCCTGGCAACGGCGCCAGAAAAGAGTCATGATGACCCACAAGTATAGGGGATCTATCTAGTCCTTTCGATAAGTAAGAGTGTCGAACCCAACGAGGAGCAGAAGGAAATGATAAGCGGTTTTCAGCAAGGTAGTGTTTTCAGCAAGTTGATTGTTTAGCCGTGTGCGGTGCCCCCTGTTGGGGAACATAGTAATTTCAAAAAAATTCCTACGCACACACAAGATCATGGTGATGCATAGCAACGAGAGGGGAGAGTGTGATCTACGTACCCTTGTAGACCAACAGCGGAAGCGTTATGACAACGCGGTTGACGTAGTCGTACATCTTCACGGACCGACCGATCAAGCACCGAAACTACGACACCTCCGAGTTTTAGCACACGTTCAGCTCGATGAAGATCCCCGGACTCAGATCTAGCAATGTATCAGGGAAGAGTTCTATCAGCACAATGGCGTGGTGACGATCTTGATGTTCAACTGTCGCAGGGCTTCGCCTAAGCACCACTACAATATTATTGAGGTATATGGTCGAAGGGTGCACCGCACACGGCTAAGAATATGATCACGAGGATCAACTTGTGTGTCTAGGGGTGCCCCCTGCCCCTGTATATAAAGGAGAAAGGGGAGGAGGCCGGCCGGCCCTATTGGCGCGTCAAGGAGGAGTCCTCCTCCTAGTAGGAGTCCTCCTCCTAGTAGGAGTCCTACTCCTACTAGGAGGGGAAAAGGAAGTGGGGAGGGAGAAGGAAAAGGGGGGCGCCGCCCCCCCTCTCCTAGTCCAATTCGGACCAAGGGGGAGGAGGCACGCGGCCCACCCTGGCTGCCCTTCTCTCTCTCCACTAAGGCCCATATGGACCATTACTTCTTCCGGGGGGTTCCGGTAACCCTCTGGCACTCCGATTTTCTCCGAAATCACCCGGAACACTTCCGGTGTCCGAATATAGCCGTCCAATATATCAATCTTTATGTCTCGACCATTTAGAGACTCCTCGTTATGTCCATGATCACATCCGGGACTCCGAACTAACTTCGGTACATCAAAAAACTCATAAACTCATATAATTGTCATCGAAACCTTAAGCGTGCGGACCCTACGGGTTCGAGAACAATGTAGACATGACCGAGATATGTCTCCGGTCAATAACCAATAGTGGAAAATGGATGCTCATATTGGCTCCCACATATTCTACGAAGATCTTTATCGGTCAGACCGATAACAACATACGTTGTTCCCTTTGTCATCGGTATGTTACTTGCCCGAGATTCGATCGTCGGTATCTCAATACCTAGTTCAATCTCGTTACCGGCAAGTCTCTTTACTCATTCCGTAATACATCATCTCGCAACTAACTCATTAGTTGCAATGCTTGCAAGGCTTATGTGATGTGTATTACCGAGAGGACACAGAGATACCTCTCCGACAATCAGAGTGACAAATCCTAATCTCGAAATACACCAACCCAACATTTACCTTTGGAGACACCTGTAGAGCTCCTTTATAATCACCCAGTTACGTTGTGACATTTGGTAGCACACAAAGTGTTCCTCCGGCAAACGGGAGTTGCATAATCTCATAGTCATAGGAACATGTATAAGTCATGAAGAAAGCAATAGAAACATACTAAACGATCGGGTGCTAAGCTAATGGAATGGGTCATGTCAATCACATCATTCTCCTAATAATGTGATCCCGTTAATAAAATGACAACACATGTCTATGGTTAGGAAACATAGCCATCTTTGATTAACGAGCTAGTCAAGTAGAGGCATACTAGTGACGTTTAGTTTGTCTATGTATTCACACAAGTATTATGTTTCCGGATAATACAATTCTAGCATGAATAATAAACATTTATCATGATATAAGGAAATAAAATAATAACATTATTATTGCCTCTAGGGCATATTTCCTTTAGTCTCCCACTTGCACTAGAGTCAATAATCTAGAATACACGGTAATGATTCTAACACCCATGGAACTTTGGTGCTGATCATGTTTTTATCGTGGAAGAGGCTTAGTCAACGAGTCTGCAACATTCAGATCCGTATGTATCTTGCAAATCTTTATGTCTCCCACCTGGACTAGATCCCGAATGGAATTGAAGAGTCTCTTGATGTGCTTGGTTCTCTTGTGAAATCTGGATTCCTTTGCCAAGGCAATTGCACCAGTATTGTCAAACCACAGATTCATAAGGCGTCGTCTCAACGGATTTTGATGGTGCCCTATTTAACGTGAATGCGGCCGTCTCTAGAGCATAACCCCAAAACGATAGCGGTAAATCAGTAAGAGACATCATAGATCGCACCATATCAAGTAAAGTACGATTACGACGTTCGGATGCACTAGGTATGACACCTAGATCGGATATGAACTCCTTCATCCAGACTCCTTCGTTTGCTGCTTCCGAAGCAGCTATGTACTCCGCTTCACATGTAGAACCCGCCACAACGCTTTGTTTAGAACTGCACCAACTGAGAGCTCCACCGTTTAATGTAAACACGTATCCGGTTTGCGATTTAGAATCGCCCGGATCAGTGTCAAAGCTTGCATCAACATAACCATTTACGATGAGCTCTTTGTCACCTCCATATATGAGAAACATATCCTTAGTCCTTTTCAGATATTTCAGGATGTTCTTGACCGCTGTTCAGTGATCCACTCCTGCTAGACTTATAGCAAGACACACATTAGGTCTGGTACACAGCATTGCATACATGATAGAGCCTATGGCTGAAGCATAGGGAACATCTTTCATTTTCTCTCTATCTTCTACATTGATCGGGCATTGTGTCTTACTCAATTTCACATCTTGTAACACAGGCAAGAATCCTTTCTTTGCTTGATCCATTTTGAACTTTTTCAAAACTTTGTCAACGTATGTGCTTTGTGAAAGTCCAATTAAGCGTCTTGATCTGTCTCTATAGATCTTAATGCCCAATATGTAAGCAGCTTCACCGAGGTCTTTCATTGAAAAACTCTTATTCAAGTATCCCTTTATGCTATCCAGAAATTCTATATCATTTCCGATTAGTAATATGTCATCTACATATAATATCAGAAATGCTACAGAGCTCCCACTCACTTTCTTGTAAATACAGGCTTCTCCAAAAGTATGTACAAAACCAAATGCTTTGATCACACTATCAAAGCGTTTATTCCAACTCCGAGAGGCTTGCACCAGTCCATAAATGGATCGCTGGAGCTTGCATACTTTGTTAGCTCCCTTTGGATCGACAAAACCTTCTGGCTGCATCATATACAACTCTTCTTCCAGAAATCCATTCAGGAATGCAGTTTTGACATCCATCTGCCAAATTTCATAATCATAAAATGCGGCAATTGCTAACATGATTCGGACAGACTTAACCATCGCTACGGGTGAGAAGGTCTCATCGTAGTCAATCCCTTGAACTTCTCGAAAACCTTTTGCGACAAGTCGAGCTTTGTAGACAGTAACATTACCGTCAATGTCAGTCTTCTTCTTGAAGATCCATTTATTCTCAATTGCTTGCCGATCATTGGGCAAGTCAACCAAAGTCCATACTTTGTTCTCATACATGGATCCCATCTCAGATTTCATGGCTTCAAGCCATTTTTGCGGAATCTGGGCTCACCATCGCTTCTCCATAGTTCGTAGGTTCATCATGATCTAGTAGCATGACTTCTAGAACAGGATTACCGTACCACTCTGGTGCGGATCTTACTCTGGTTGATCTACGAGGTTCAGTAGTATCTTGTTCTGAAGTTTCATGATCATCATCATTAGCTTCCTCACTAATTGGTGTAGGTGTCACAGAAACTGGTTTCTGTGATGTACTACTTTCCAATAAGGGAGCAGGTACAGTTACCTCATCAAGTTCTACTTTCCTCCCACTCACTCTTTCGAGAGAAACTCCTTCTCTAGAAAGTTTCCGAATTTAGAAACAAAAGTCTTGCCTTCGGATCTGTGATAGAAGGTGTATCCAATAGTTTCCTTTGGATATCCTATGAAGACACATTTCTCCGATTTAGGTTCAAGCTTATCAGGTTGAAGCTTTTTCACATAAGCATCGCAACCCCAAACTTTCAGAAACGACAACTTTGGTTTCTTGCCAAACCACAATTCATAAGGCGTCGTCTCAACGGATTTTGATGGTGCCCTATTTAACGTGAATGCGGCCGTCTCTAGAGCATAACCCCAAAACGATAGCGGTAAATCAGTAAGAGACATCATAGATCGCACCATATCAAGTAAAGTACGATTACGACGTTCGGACACACAATTACGCTGTGGTGTTCCGGATGGCGTGAGTTGCGAAACTATTCCGCATTGTTTCAAATGTACACCAAAGTCGTAACTCAAATATTCTGCTCCACGATGAGATCGTAGGAATTTTATTTTCTTGTTACGATGATTTTCAACTTCACTCTGAAATTCTTTGAACTTTTCAAACGTTTCAGACTTATGTTTCATTAAGTAGATATACCCATATCTGCTTAAGTCATCAGTGAAGGTGAGAAAATAACGATATTCGCCACGAGCCTCAACATTCATTGGACCACATACATTTGTATGTATGATTTCCAACAAATCTGTTGCTCTCTCCATAGTACCGGAGAATGGTGTTTTTGTCATCTTACCCATAAGGCACGGTTCGCAAGTACCAAGTGATTCATAATCAAGTGGTTCCAAAAGTCCATCAGTATGGAGTTTCTTCATGCGCTTTACACTGATATGACCCAAACGGCAGTACCAAAAATAAGTTGTACTAATAATCAACTTTGCATCTTTTGGCTTCAACATTATGAATATGTGTGTCACTACTATCGAGATTTAATAAGAATAGACCACTCTTTAAGGGTGCATGACCATAAAAGATATTACTCATATAAATAGAACAACCATTATTCTCTGATTTAAATGAATAACTGTCTCGCATCAAACAAGATCCAGATATAATGTTCATGCTTAGCGTTGGCACCAAATAACAATTATTTAGGTCTAATACTAATCCCGAAGGTAGATGTAGAGGTAGCGTGCCAACCTCGATCACATCGACTTTGGAACCATTTCTCACGCGCATCGTCACCTCGTCCTTAGCCAATCTTTGCTTAATCCGTAGTCCCTGTTTCGAGTTGCAAATGTTAGCAACAGAACCAGTATCAAATACCCAGGTGCTACTGCGAGCATTAGTAAGGTACACATCAATAACATGTATATCACATATACCTTTGTTCACCTTGCCATCCTTCTTATCCGCCAAATACTTGGGGCAGTTCCGCTTCCAGTGACCAGTCTGCTTACAGTAGAAGCACTCAGTTTCAGGCTTAGGTCTAGGTTTGGGTTTCTTCTCTTGAGTAGCAACTTGCTTGCTGTTCTTTTTGAAGTTCCCCTTCTTCTTCCCTTTGCCCTTTTTCTTGAAACTAGTGGTCTTGTTGACCGTCAACACTTGATGCTCCTTCTTGATTTCTACCTCTGCGGCTTTCAGCATTGCGAAGAGCTCGGGAATAGTCTTATTCATCCCTTGCATATTATAGTTCATCACGAAGCTCTTGTAGCTAGGTGGCAGTGATTGGAGAATTTTGTCAATGACGCAATCATCTGGAAGATTAACTCCCAATTGAATCAAGTGATTATTATACCGAGACATTTTGAGTATATGTTCACTGATAAAACTGTTCTCCTCCATCTTGCAGCTATAGAACTTATTGGAGACTTCATATCTCTCAATCCGGGCATTTGCTTGAAATATTAACTTCAACTCCTGGAACATCTCATATGCTCCATGACGTTCAAAACGTCATTGATGTCCCGATTCTAAGCCTGGTGTTGCTGCAGCAGCAGGCCTGGCACCCAGTGGTGCTTCCAGGACATAATTCTTCTGTGCAGCAATGAGTATAATCCTCAAGTTACGGACCCAGTCCGTGTAATTGCTACCATCATCTTTCAACTTTGCTTTCTCAAGGAACGCATTAAAATTCAACAGAACAACAGCACGGGCCATCTATGTACAATCAAACATAAACAAGCAAGATACTATCAGGTACTAAGTTCATGATAAATTTAGGTTCAATTAATCATATTACTAAAGAACTCCCACTTAGATAGACATCCCTCTAATCTTCTAAGTGATTACGTGATCCAAATCAACTAAACCATGTCCGATCATCACGTGAGATGGAATAGTTTCATTGGTGAACATCGCTATGTTGATCATATCTAATATATGATTCACGCTCGACCTTTTGGTCTCCGTGTTCCGAGGCCATATATGTATATGCTTGGCTCGTCAAGTATAACCTGAGTATTCCGCGTGTGCAACTGTTTTGCACCCGTTGTATTTGAACGTAGAGCCTATCACACCCGATCATCACGTGGTGTCTCAGCACAAAGAACTTCCGCAACGGTGCATACTCAGGGAGAACACTTCTTGATAATTAGTGAGAGATCATCTTAAAATGCTACCGTGAAACAAAGCAAGATAATATGCATAAAAGATAAACATCACATGCAATCAATATAAGTGATATGATATGGCCATCATCATCTTGTGCTTGTGATCTCCATCTTCGAAGCACCGTCATGATCACCATCGTCACCGGCGCGACACCTTGATCACCATTGTAGCATCGTTGTCGTCTCGCCAATCTTATGCTTCCACGACTATCGCTACCGTTTAGTGATAAAGTAAAGCATTACAGCGCAATTGCATTGCATACAATAAAGCGACAACCATATGGCTCCTGCCAGTTGCCGATAACTTGGTTACAAAACATGATCATCTCATACAATAAAATTTAGCATCATGTCTTGACCATATCACATCACAACATGCCCTGCAAAAACAAGTTAGACATCCTCTACTTTGTTGTTGCAAGTTTTACGTGGCTGCTACGGGCTTAAGCAAGAACCAATCTTACCTACGCATAAAAACCACAACGATAGTTTGTCAAGTTGGTGATGTTTTAACCTTCGCAAGGACCGGGTGTAGCCACACTTGGTTCAACTAAAGTTGGATAAACTGACACCCACTAGCCACCTTTGTGCAAAGCACGTCGGGAGAACCAGTCTCGCGTAAGCGTACGCGTAATGTCGGTCCGGGCCGCTTTGTCCAACAATACCGCCGAACCAAAGTATGACATGCTGGTAAGCAGTATGACTTATATCGCCCACAACTCACTTGTGTTCTACTCATGCATATAACATCAACACATAAAACCTAGGCTCGGATGCCACTGTTGGGGAACGTAGTAATTTCAAAAAAATTCCTACGCACACACAAGATCATGATGATGCATAGCAACAAGAGGGTAGAGTGTGATCTACGTACCCTTGTAGACCGATAGCGGAAGCGTTATGACAACGCGGTTGATGTAGTCGTACGTCTTCACGGCCCGACCGATCAAGCACCGAAACTACGGCACCTCCGAGTTTTAGCACACGTGAAGATCGATGACGATCCACGGACTCCGATCTAACAAAGTATCGGGGAAGAGTTCTGTCAGCACGACGGCGTGGTGATGATCTTGATGTTCAACTGTCGCAGCGATTCGCCTAAGAACCACTACAATATTATCGAGGTGGAAGGGGGCACCGCACACGGCTAAGAATATGATCACGAGGATCAACTTGTGTGTCTAGGGGTGCCCCCTGCCCCTGTATATAAAGGAGCAAGGGGAGGAGGCCGGCCGGCCCTATTGGCGCGCCAAGGAGGAGTCCTCCTCCTAGTAGGAGTAGGACTCCTACTAGGAGGGGGAAAGGAAGTGGGGAGGGAGAAGGAAAAGGGGGGCGCCGCCCCCCCCCCTCTCCTAGTCCAATTCGGACCAAGGGGGGAGGAGGCGCGCAGCCCACCCTGGCTGCCCTTCTCTCTCTCCACTAAGGCCCATATGGCCCATTACTTCTCCCGGGGGGGTTCCGGTAACCCTCCGGCACTGCGGTTTTCTCCGAAATCACCCGGAACACTTCCGGTGTCCGAATATAGCCGTCCAATATATCAATCTTTTTGTCTCGACCATTTCGAGACTCTTCGTTATGTCCATGATCACATCCGGGACTCCGAACAAACTTCGGTACATCAAAAAACTCATAAACTCATATAACTGTCATCGAAACCTTAAGCGTGCGGACCCTACGGGTTCGAGAACAATGTAGACATGACCGAGATATGTCTCCGGTCAATAACCAATAGCGGAACCTGGATGCTCATATTGGCTCCCACATATTCTACGAAGATCTTTATCGGTCAGACCGCATAACAACATACGTTGTTCCCTTTGTCATCGGTATGTTACTTGCTCGAGATTCGATCGTCGGTATCTCAATACCTAGTTCAATCTCGTTACCGGAAAGTCTCTTTACTCGTTCCGTAATACATCATCTCGCAACTAACTCATTAGTTGCAATGCTTGCAAGGCTTATGTGATGTGTATTACCGAGAGGGCCCAGAGATACCTCTCCGACAATCGGAGTGACAAATCCTAATCTCGAAATACACCAACCCAACAATTACCTTTGGAGAAACCTGTAGAGCTCCTTTATAATCACCCAGTTATGTTGTGATGTTTGGTAGCACACGAAGTGTTCCTCCGGCAAGCGGGAGTTGCATAATCTCATAGTCATAGGAACATGTATAAGTCATGAAGAAAGCAATAGCAACATACTAAACGATCGGGTGCTAAGCTAATGGAATGGGTCATGTCAATCACATCATTCTCCTAATAATGTGATCCCGTTAATCAAATGACAACACATGTCTATGGTTAGGAAACATAACCATCTTTGATTAACGAGCTAGTCAAGTAGAGGCATACTAGTGACGTTTAGTTTGTCTATGTATTCACACAAGTATTATGTTTCCGGATAATACAATTCTAGCATGAATAATAAACATTTATCATGATATAAGGAAATAAAATAATAACATTATTATTGCCTCTAGGGCATATTTCCTTCACCCCCCTCCATAGAATTCCACCTCGGTCATATCATTGTAGTGCTTAGGAGAAGCCCTACGTCGGTAACTTCATCATCACCGTCATCACGCCGTTGTGCTGACGAAACCCTCCCTTGGCCTCAACTAGATCAAGAGTACGAGGGGCATCACCGAGCTGAACGTGTGCAGGTCGCGGAGGTGCCGTGCATTCGGTACTTGATTGGTTGGATCGCAAATACATTTGATTACCCACTAGTATAGGGGATCTATCGTACTCCTTTCGATAAGTAAGAGTGTCTAACCCAACGAGGAGCCGAAGGAAATGATAAGAGGTTTTTAGCAAGGTATTCTCTGCAAGCACTGAAATTATCGGTAACAGATAGTTTTGTGATAAGGTAATTGGTAATGAGTAGCAGGTAATAAAAGTAAATAAGGTGCAACAAGATGGCCCAATCCTTTTTGTAGAAAAGGACAATCCTAGACAAACTCTTATATGAAGTAAAGCGCTCCCAAGGGCACATGGGAATTATCGTCAAGCTAGTTTTCATCACGATCATATGATTCGCGTTCGGTACTTTGATAATCTGATATGTGGGTGGACCGGTGCTTGGGTACTGCCCTTACTTGGACAAGCATCCCACTTATGATTAACCCCTATTGCAAGCATTCGCAACTACAACAGAAGTATTAAGGTAAACCTAACCATATCACGAAACATATGGATCCAAATCAGCCCCTTACGAAGCAACGCATAAACTAGGGTTTAAGCTTCTATCACTCTAGCAACCCATCATCTACTTATTACTTCCCAATGCCTCCCTTTAGGCCCAAACAATGGTGAAGTGTCATGTAGTCAACGTTCACCTGACACCACTAGACGGATGACAACATACATCTCATCAAAATATCGAACGAATACCAAATTCACATGACTACTAATAGCAGGACTTCTCCCATGTCCTTAGGAACAAACGTAACTACTCACAAATCATATTCATATTCATAATCAGAGGGGTATTAATATGCATAATGGATTTGAACATATGATCTTCCACCATGTAAACCAACTAGCATCAACTACAGGGTGTAATCAACACTACTAGCAACCCACGAGTACCAATCTGAGGTTTGGATACAAAGATTGGATACAAGAGATGAACTAGGGTTTGAGATGAGATGGTGCAGGTGAAGATGTTGATGGAGATTGACCCCCTCCAGATGAGAGGAACATTGGTGATGACGATGCTGATGATTTCCCCCTCCCGGAGGGAAGTTTCCCCGGCAAAACAGCTCTGCCAGAGCCCTAGATTGGTTCCGCCAAGGTTCCGCCTCGTGGCGGCGGAGTCTTGACCCGAAAGCTTCGTTATGATTTTTTCCTCGACGAAAGACTCCATATAGCATAAGATGGGCATTGGAGGGCCACTAGGGGGCCCACGAGGCAGGGGGCGCGCCCCCCACCCTCGTGGTCAGGGCGTGCCCCCCCTCTGGAACTTCTTGCGCTCAGTATTTTTTATATATTCTGGAAATAGCTTTCGTGAAGTTTCAGGACTTTTGGAGCTGTGCGGAATAGGTCTCTAATATTTGCTCCTTTTCCAGCCCAGAATCCCAGCTGCCGATATTCTCCCTCTTCATGTAAACCTTGTAAAATAAGAGAGAGTAGGCATAAGTTTTGTGACATAATGTATAATAACAGCCCATAATGCAATAAATATTGATATAAAAGCATGATGCAAAACAGACGTATCAACGTTCGACTACATCAACCGCGTTTCATAACACTTCCACTTTCGATCTACGAGGGTACGTAGACATACTCTTCCCTTCTCGTTGCTATGCATCACCTAGATGTATCTTGCGTGTGCGTATGAAATTTTTTGAAATTACTGCGTCCCCCAATAGATGATGACGAAGATATGAGTGGGTAGATACCTCCCACGCACTTGGCCCTAAGAAGCACTCTCCTCGTGTCCAAGTCCTTTACCAAAAAGAAATAAGGATAGAATTCAATAAGAACACGATTATCAAGAGTAAATCTATGAACTGAAAGAAGATTTTTTTGATGTTGTAGGGACATATAGAACACTTTTTAGATGCAGATTCTTTATGGGGGTTTTCACAATTGAACTACCAACATGAGTGATTTTCCTACCAGAACCGCTAGCAGTATGCACTTGGTCATGTCCACAATACTTGTCTCTGATCATCAGCTTGTCGAGCTCCTCTGTGATGTGATTTGTGGTGCTCGTGTCCGCATACTGGTACGTCTCCAACGTATCTATAATTTTGGATTGCTCCATGCTATTATATTATCTATTTTGGATGTTAATGGGCTTATTTTACACTTTTTATAGTATTTTTGGGACTAACCTATTAACCGGAGGCCTAGCCCAAATTGCAGTTTTTTTGCCTATTTTAGAGTTTCGCCGAAAAGGAATATCAAACGGAGTCCAAACGGAATGAAACCTTCGGGAGCGTTATTTTTGGAACGAACATAATCCAGGAGACTTGGAGTGGACGTCAAGCAATCAACGAGGCGGCCACGAGGTAGGGGGCGTGCCCTCCACCCTCGTGGGCCCCTCATTGCTCCACCGACGTACTACTTCCTCCTATATATATCCACGTACCCCCAAACATCCAGGAGCACCACGAAAACCTAATTCCACCGCCGCAACCTTCTGCACCCAAGAGATCCCATCTTGGGGCCTTTTCCGGAGCTCCGCCGGAGGGGGCATTTATCACGATGGGCCTCTACATCAACTCCATGGCCTCTCCGATGATGTGTGAGTTGTTTACTTCAGACCTTCGGGTCCATAGCTAGTAGCTAGATGGCTTCTTTTCTCTCTTTGGATCTCAATACAAAGTTCTCCTCGATTCTCTTGGAGATCTATTCGATGTAATCTTCTTTTCCGATGTGTTTGTCGAGATCCGATGAATTGTGGATTTATGATCCAGATTATCTATGAACAATATTTGAATCTTCTCCGAATTCTTTTATGTATGATTGGTTTATCTTTGCAAGTCTCTTCAAATTATCAGTTTGGTTTGGCCTACTAGATTGATCTTTCTTGCAATGGGAGAAGTGCTTAGCTTTGGGTTCAATCTTGCGGTGCTCAATCCCAGTGACAGAAAGGGAAACAACACGTATTGTATTGTTGCCATCGAGGATAAAAAGATGGGATTTATATCATATTGCATTGGTTTATCCCTCTACATCATGTCATCTCGCTTAAGGCGTTACTCTGTTCGTATGAACTTAATACTCTAGATGCATGCTGGATAGGGGTCCATGTGTGGAGTAATAGTAGTAGATGCAGGTAGGAGTCGGTCTACTTGTCTCAGACGTGATGCCTATATACATGATCATGCCTAGATATTCTCATAATTATTCGCTTTTCTATCAATTGCTCGAAAGTAATTTTTTCACCGACCGTAATACTTATGCTATCTTGAGAGAAGCCACTAGTTAAACCTATGGCCCCCGCGTCTATTTTCCATCATATTAATCTCCCGTCAACAAGTTATTTCTGGCGCCGTTTATTTTGCTTTATTTACTTTCAATCTATATTATAAAAATACCAAAATTATTTATCTTATTATTATCATCTCTATCAGATCTCACTCTTGCAAGTGGCCGTGAAGGGATTGACAACCCCTTTATCGCGTTGGTTGCGAGGTTCTTATTTGTGTGTGTAGGTACGAGGTGACTCACGCGTGGTCTCCTACTGGAATGATACCTTGGTTCTCAAAAACTGAGGGAAATACTTACGCTGCTCTACTGCATCACCCTTTCCTATTCAAGGGAAAACCAACGCAATGCTTAAGAGGTAGCACATACCAGTTCATGTCGACACCATAGGAGTCGGTGACCATGTTGGCCCCCTTCTCCTCATGTTCATCTTCATCATCATACCAATGCCAACAATCACGAGCACCTCCTGGATGATGCTTATAACAAATTTGACACTCTGGATAGTCTCGAACTTGCTGCTGACATTGTTGTTGTGGGCGACCGCGGCCACCGCCGCTGCTGCCGTTGCTACCAGATGGGGTTGGGAAGGTGCGCCTGCCTCGGCCGCGGCCCCTGCTGTTGTTGCGCCTGCGGCCTCTGCTGTAGCCGCGCCCGCGCCCCCTATAGGCTAGGTTTGCTGAGGTCTTGAACCCTGCATCAGGACCGTCGCCGAGCATCTCCATGCGCTAATCAAACGCCGCAATCTGGGTGAATAGATCATCTACTGAGATCTGATTCTTTACTGTACCGATGGCTGCCACAACAGGGTCATAGTCTCTGTCGAGGCCGGCAAGAACGTAATCCACCATCTCTAGGTCTGAGACGGGGCAACCTACCGCTGCGAGCTCATCCCCCAGGTTCTTCATCCTGGAGATATAGGCTCTGCTAAATATTGAGCCGTTTTTGTGTTGGTGATGGCAATCCGCAGGTTGGTGATGCGCGATTGGGACCGCGACGCAAACAAGGTGGTGATGGCAGTCCAGAGATCAAAAGTCGTCTCCTTGCTCGCAACTTGGGCGAAGATGTCCATTGACAGAGAATTCGGGAGGTGGCTGAGGACTTGCTGGTCCTTTGATATCCACTGTGCATACAAAGGATTGGGTTATGCGGCGGCAGTTTTGTCCACCTACTACTGCTGCACCATCTTCGTTGGCGCTGCATCTGATCCATCGAGGAAGCCGGTGACCTGCGCTCCTCGTAGGCCTGACATGACCTATGCCTTCATAGGATGAAATTGGTCTTGGTGAGCTTCTCATATGGGAGAGCACCAAGGTTGAGGGAGATGATAGATGACGACGACATGGCGAGGGTAATCGAGGAAGGAGGTTGTTGGCTAGATCGATGGGAAGAGGATGGCTATGTATACCATGTTAGATGGGAAGCGCTTCTGCTACCTCGTGAGGGAGCCGCGTGTATATATTGATGTGAAGTAGGAAATGCCCCTGTCGTGGCTTACAAGAAGATAATGATCTCTTTGGGGATTCGGTTTGTTACATAAATGTTTTGCTATTAGAGTTTCATAAAAGTTTTGCAGATCATTCTTTTTTATAGTAGTTCATTCTTTGAGCTAAATGACCCTGAAATTGAAAAGCACTTCAGATGAACTCTGAAGAGGTTGAAAATTGGCATGGCATTGATAACCCACAAGTATAGGGGATCGCAACAGTTTTCGAGGGTAGAGTATTCAACCCAAATTTATTGATTCGACACAAGGGGAGCCAAAGAATATTCTGAAGTATTAGCAGCTGAGTTCTCAATTCAACCACACCTGGAAACATAATATCTGCAGCAAGGTATTTAGTAGCAAAGTAATATGATAGTAGTGGTAACGATAGCAAAAGTAACGGTAGCAAAAGTAATATTTTTAGGTTTTATAGTGATGGTAACAGTAGCAGCGGAAAAGTAATAGGCGAAGAACAATATATGGAAAACTCGTAGGCATTGGATCGGTGATGGAGAATTATGTCGGATGCGATCGATCATGTAACAGTCATAACATAGGGTGACACAGAACTAGCTCCAGTTCATCAATGTAATGTAGGCATGTATTCCGAATATAGTCATACGTGCTTATGGAAAAGAAATTGCATGACATCTTTTGTCCTACCCTCCCGTGGCAGTGGGGTCCTATTGGAAACTAGGGGATATTAAGGCCTCCTTTTAATAGAGTACCGGACCAAACCATTAACACATAGTGAATACATGAACTCCTCAAACTACGGTCATCACCAGTAAGTATCCCGATTATTGTCACTTCTGCGTTAACGAATCATAACACATAATAGGTGACTATAGACTTGCAAGATAGGATTAAGAACTCTCATATATTGATGAAAACATAATAGGTTCAGATCTGAAATCATGGCACTCAAGCCCTAGTGACAAGCATTAAGCATAGCAAAGTCATAGCAACATCAATCTCAGAACATAGTGGATACTAGGGATCAAACCCTAACAAAACTAACTCGATTACATGATAAATCTCATCCAACCCATCACCGTCCAGCAAGCCTACGATGGAATTACTCACGCACGGCGGTGAGCATCATGAAATTGGTGATGGAGGAAGGTTGATGATGACGATGGCGACGGATTCCCCTCTCCGGAGCCCCGAACGGACTCCAGGTCAGCCCTCCCGAGAGAGTTTAGGGCTTGGAGGCGGCTCCGTATCGTAAAACGCGATGAATCCTTCTCTTTGATTTGTTTTCTCCCCGAAAGTGAATATATGGAGTCAAGGTTGAGGTCGATGGAGCGTCAGGGGGCCCACGAGGCAAGGGGGCGCGCCCAGGGGGTATGGCGTGCCCCCACTCTCGTGGACAGGGTGTGGGACCCCTGACGTGGATCTTTCTTCCATTCAAAAAATAATCTCCGTTGATTTTCAGGTCATTCCGAGAACTTTTATTTCTGCACAAAATAACACCATGGCAATTTTGCTGAAAACAACATCAGTCCGGGTTAGTTCCATTCAAATCATGCCAGTTAGAGTCCAAAATAAGGGCAAAAGTATTTGGAAAAGTATATACGACGAAGACGTATCAAATCCCCCAAGCTTAAACCTTTGCTTGTCCTCAAGCAATTTAGTTGATAAACTGAAAGTGATAAAGGGGCCTTAAAATCCACTATTGTCATTCCGTACTGTGGGTCTACCTGTACCCCACCTCCTGACAGATTGACCCAGTTGCACTTAAACAAAGGGACCTTAAAATCATGTCCATGGTCAAGTTCCCATATGTCCATTATGTAACCATAATATGTGCCATTTCCCCTATTAGTTGCTGCATCAAAACGGACACCGCTGTTTTGGTTGGTGGTCTTTTGATCTTGGGCGATCGTGTAAAATGTATTCCCATTTATCTCGTATTCTTTGTAAGTCAATACAGTCAAAGATGGTTCCCTGGACAATGAGTACAGCTCATCACAAACAGTGTTGTCACCTCTGAGACGTGTATCCAACCAACTGCCGAAAGTCCTGATGTGTTCACATGTAATCCAGTCGTCACACTGCTCCGGGTGTTTGGAGCGCAGATTGTTCTTGTGTTCATCGACATACGGGGTCACCAAGGTAGAGTTCTGTAGAACTGTGTAGTGTGCTTGAGACCAAGAATGCCCGCCCCTACATTTTATTGAGTCCCCTCCAAGCGTGCCTTTTCCAATCAGTCTCCCATCATACCGCGATATAGGGAGACCTATCTTCTTAAGGCCAGGAATGAAGTCAACACAAAACCCAATGACATCCACTGTTTGATGGCCCATAGAGATGCTTCCTTCTGGCCTAGCACGGTTACGGACATATTTCTTTAGGACTCCCATGAACATCTCAAAGGGGAACATATTGTGTAGAAATACGGGGCCCAAAATGGCAATCTCGTCGACTAGATGAACTAGGACATGCGTCATGATATTGACGAAGGATGGTGGGAACACCAGCTCGAAACTGACAAGACATTGTGCCACATCACTCCTTAGCCATGGTATGATTTCTGGATCGATCGCCTTCTGAGATATTGCATTGAGGAATGCACATAGCTTCACAATGGCTAATCGAACGTTTTCTGGTAGAAGCCCCCCTCAATGCAATCGGAAGCAGTTGCGTCATAATCACGTGGCAGTAAAGAGACTTTTGGTTCTGGAACTTTTTCTCTGTCATATTTATTATTCCCTTTGTATTCGACGAGAAGCCAGTCGGGACCTTCATACTGAGCAGGCATGCAAAGAAGATTTCCTTCTCTTCTTTGGTAAGAGCGTAGCTGGCAGGACCTTCATACCGCTTTGGAGGCATGCCGTCTTTTTCGTGCAAACGTTGCAGGTCCTCCCGTGCCTCTGGTGTATCTTTTGTCTTCCCATACACGCCCAAGAAGCCTAGCAGGTTCACGCAAAGGTTCTTCATCACGTGCATCACGTCGATTGAAGAGCGGACCTCTAGCTCTTTCTAGTAGGGTAGGTTCCAAAATATAGATTTCTTCTTCCACATGGGTGCGCGTCCCTCAGCGTCATTCGAAACAGATAGTCCGCGGGGACACTTTCCAAAGATTACATGTAAAACATTGACCATACGCATGGCGGGCTTCTTCCAGAGATCTGCCTCGCCTTTGAAATGCTTGCCTTTCTTTCGACATTGATGGTTGGTAGGAAGAAATCGACGATGGCCCAGGTACACATTCTTCCTGCATTTGTCCAGGTATATACTTTCGGTGTCAGCTAAACAGTGTGTGCATGCATGGTATCCCTTGTTTGTCTGTCCTGAAAGGTTACTGAGAGCGGGCCAATTGTTGATGGTTACAAGCAGCAATGCCTGCAGGTTAAATTCCTGTTGTTTGTGCTCATCCCACACACGTACACCGTTTCCATTCCACGGATGTAAAAGTTCTTCAACTAATGGACTTATGTACACATCAATGTTGTTGCTGGGTTGCTTAGGGCCTTGGATGAGAACTGACATCATAATGAACTTCCGCTTCATGCACATCCAGGGAGGAAGGTTATACATACATAGAGTCACGGGCCAGGTGTTGTGATTGTTGCTCTGCTCCTCGAAAGGATTAATGCCATCTGTGCTTAAACCGAACCATTCGTTCCTTGGGTCACCTGCAAACTCAGCCCAGTACTTTCTCTCGATTTTTCTCCACTGCTACCCGTCAGCGGGTGCTCTCAACTTCCCATCTTTCTTACGGTCCTCTCTATGCCATCGCATCAACTTGGCATGCTCTTCGTTTCTGAACAGACGTTTCAACCGTGGTATTATAGGAGAACACCACATCACCTTCGCAGGAACCCTCTTCCTGGGGGGCTCGCCGTTGACATCACCAAGGTCATCTCTCTGATCTTATACCGCAATGCACGGCATACCGGGCATGCGTTTAAATCCTCGTACGCACCGGGGTAGAGGATGCAGTCATTAGGGCATGCATGTATCTTCAGCACCTCCAATCCTAGAGGGCATATGACCTTTGTTGCGTACATATTGTCGGGCAATTCGTTATCATTTGGAAGCTTCTTCTTCAATATTTTCAGTAGCTTCTCAAATCCTTTGTCAGACACGGGATTCTCTGCATTCTACTGCAACAATTCCAGTACGGTACCGAGCTTTGTGTTGCCATCTTCACAATTAGGGTACAACCCTTTTTTGTGATCCTCTAACATGCGATCGAACTTCAGCTTCTCCTTTTGACTTTCACACTGTGTCCTTGCATCAACAATAACCCGGCGGAGATCATCATCATCGGGCACATCGTCTGGTTCCTCTTGATCTTCAGTACCTTCCCCCGTTGCAGCATCACGGTATTCAGGGAGCACATAATTTTCATCTTCTTCGCTGTCTTCCATCATAACCCCTATTTCTCCGTGCTTCGTCCAAACATTATAGTGTGGCATGAAACCCTTATAAAGCAGGTGTGTGTGAAGGATTTTCCGATCAGAGTAAGACTTCGTATTTCCACATATAGGGCATGGACAACACATAAAACCATTATGCTTGTTTGCCTCCGTCACTTCGAGAAAATTATGCAGGCCCTTAACGTACTCGGAGGTGTGTCTGTCACCGTACATCCATTGCCGGTTCATCTGCGTGCATTATATATAATTATGTGTGTCAAAAGTAAGAAAATTAGACAAGTATCTATCTAAAGTCAGAATTGTTTTTCTTTCAGAAAGAAGATAAGAACAAGAGGCTCATCACGATGGTGCCGGCGACGACATCAGCGCGGGCGATCGACGGCGGTGAAGACGGGGATGGGACGTGAAGGGCCGCTAAACCTATGCTAATCTCGGGGAAAATGGAGTTTGGAGGTCGAGCTTCGAGAGGAGAAAACTTAACAAGCATGGCTCGGGCATTTCATCGAACACCTCATGTGCATGGGAGGTGAGCTAGAACACCCAAATGCCCTCCCCTCGCCGGCCAAAAAAACAGAGCACTGTGAAGTGCTCTGTTCACCGACGATGGGGTATATATAGGCAACTCATTTGTCTCGGTTCATGGTAGGAACCGGGACTAAAGGCCACCCTTCTGTCCCGGTTCGAGCCATGAATCGGGACCAATGTATGTGGGCCAGGAGCGAGGCCCATTGGTCCCGGTTCGTGCCAGGAACCGGGACAAATGGATCCAGACGAACCGGGACCAATACCACGAGGCCCCGACCGGCCCCCTGGACTCACGAACGGGACATATGCCCCCCATGGGTCCCGGTTCGTGGCTGAACCGGAACTAATGGACTGGCCAGGCCCGAACCAAAGCCCTGTTTTCTACTAGTGATAGGAGATAGAAGGAGCTACGGGAGAGGAAGAGATAGAGTTAGTTTGAGATTACAAGAAATATATCTCTAAGTCTAACAGTTGATCTTATTTTCGACAACTTAGACATGTACTTCAACAGTTGAGAATTATGACATGTTGGTAGCAGGAGAGAGAGAGAGAAGGATGTTGGGTAATCCAAACGTTTTTTAGATAAGTGTCTGTGTATGAGTTACGCCAGTTGATTGATTTAGGTAAGTTTCTGTGTATGAGCTACCTAGCTATACTAGTATAGATCTTGGTAGGTTTCGTAAAGGAAAACGTTTGGAATCGGCCTGTCGGCCGAACGTTCGGCCGGTCGCTACTCTGTGTGTGGTTGCCTGAAACATGGGCCCAGGTAGGTGTCGCTACTTGTTTCTTTTTTCGTGGCTTGACCTTATTCCTTCACCAGATCTTTCTCTTCTTCGTCCAACCTAGAAAACCCCCAATTCCCCGTCATCTTTCTCCTACGCCATGTCCTCTATCCACCCAAGCAAAATCGTCACTAGATCTCGTATGCTCGCTAGTAGCTGTTGATGCCGCTCCTTGCCGAACCCTAGCTCTACCTCTCTCTCTCTCTCTTTTGCACCTCGCTTACTCTTTGATCTCAAACAACAAAAAAGGAAGAAGGAAGGAGAAGTGGACAGTGGACACAACAAGTTTTTACCCGGCCCAAGTATGCCGCCGGCCGCACGAACAGCCGCTTGGTTTCTTTCCTAAGCACGAACTCAGCCACAGACTACAACGAGTACACGGAGGGCCTTTTATATCTAAGCTACACACACCAGGCTAGCTACCACACGCAAGCACCCACGCACTAACTTGGCTTGCCGCTGCATTCGGCCACCACTAACATCACTACTCACACGAGCTAACTAATTCCGCCATGCATGCAACTAAATGCAGCGCCCACGCAACGCCTGCCCCACGCTCCTCAGCTCCCGCGCCCGCCGCGCACGCACGCCAACGGGACACGACTGGTTCCAGCGCCCGGCGCGGCTACACCTCGCGCGTCCGTCTAACCAACTCACACAAGCATACGACCCCGCCACGGACCCGACGTGCCCGACACACCCGGCGTGCACCCATACACGCGCCCGACATGCCTGACCCGTCGCCGCGGCTTATTCCGGCCAACAGTAACATCCATCTGCTTCTATCTCCCATCCCCGCATCAAAGCTTCCCTCATGCTGCACCCGGCGGAGTTGGGCCCGTGCTACATGCAGCGACCAGCCATGCTGGAAGTGATGCACGGCGACGCTGGAACCGGAGCATCTGGCCGTGCTGGAATTCGGCACTTCCAGTACTGGAACCAGCATCCAGCCATGCTCCCACGCCGCAGTGATGCGGAGCTGGTCGAGCTGCGCGAAGGTCGCCGGCGGCCGATGGAGTATGTTGTGAGGTAGACATTACTGCTACGACCTTGATGTCGTGGTGCTACAACCAACAACTGGCCGTGCTGGAACCGGACGCGCCTTCATCGCCGATGTGTTTTTATTTGCTGGAACTAGCTAATTTTTTTTGCTATAATCAACTACCACTAGTAGAAAAAGGTCAAACGTGAAGCACATTAGTGCCGGTTTGTAAAAAAACCAGCACTAATGTGATCAATAATGCCGGTTCGAATAGCTACGCATTAGTGCCGGTTCGTAATGAACTTTTAGTATCGGTTCGTGCCACGAACCGGTACTAAAGGGGTGGTGGCAGGCTGGCGTCAGGCCAGGGCCCCACGAGCCCCTTTAGTGACGGTTTGTGACACAAACCGGTACTAAAGGTCTAACCTATAGTACCGGTTTGTGTCACCAACCGGCACTACAGAGTCTTAACCTATAGTCCCGGTTGAAGACACAAACCGGCACTATAGGATAATTTTCAAACTCTACCCCCCCCCGCCCGTGTATCGCCATTTCAGTTTTGAAAAAATCAAAAGAAAATGATAAAAACTTTAAAAAATAAAATCCTTCAAGAGGTAGTTATATTACTACATCTACACGTTAGGAAAATTTGAAAACTTAAATTTGGACATGTATTACAAAAGTGTAGGGAAAATGTAAAACGGCTATAACTTTTGCATACGATGTCGGAAAAAAACGTATAATATATCAAAAAATTCAGCACGAAAATCCGCATCCGATGGAGACCACTTACAGCTTGTTTGCAATTTTTTAGAATCCTCAAATTCCAAAATGAAAAAAAGATATGGTCAAATTTCAGTTTTTTTAAAAAAAAATTGTTAAATCTGGTCAAACTACTTATTCAAGAAGTATTAATGTTACTACATAATTATTCAAGAATATTACTGTTACTAAATAATTATTTCAATTTTTTGAATTTTGGTCAAATCTGGTCAAACTATGGTCAAACTGTGGTCAAACTATGGTCAAACTTATTCAAGAAATATTAGTGTTACTAAATAATTACTGTTTTTTAGAATAATAGTTTCAAAATCAAACAGTGAAATGTGTGACTTCATGCTCAAGCTAAACTCCTGAGGGTTAATAGGATTGACATCTTACTATTGTCAGGAAAACTACAAGTGCAGACTTGAAAACGAAGGAGAATAAATCCGAAAGTTAAGCGTGCTCAGGCTGGAGTAGTGAGAGTGATGGGTGACCGGTCGGGAAGTTAGATGATTTGGAATGAGTGATTCACACTTGAATAGTTAAGAGAGGTGTGATCCACACTTGAGCAGTTAAGAGAGGTGATTAGAGACTAAATCACCAAATAATTTAGAAAAATTAAAAATCGAAAAAAAAACAAAAAAATTTCCAAAATTTTCAAAAAAAATTCAAAAAAACCTTTAGTACCGGTTGGTGTTCCCCCATACCAGGGCGCGAGCTCACGCCACGTGATGGCACTTTAGCGCCGGTTCGTGCCGAACCGGTACTAAGGGGGGAGGGGGGGCTTTAGTGCCCACCAATTAGTGCCGGTTATGGAACCGGCACTAAAGGCCCTTACGAACTGGTTTTAAAACTCCGTTTTCTACTAGTGTACTAGTGTTTTTGCTGCTGAGAAGTTTTTGCTGGAACCAGCGTTTTTATTTGCTGGAACGGGCTATTTTTTCTGCTACCATTGACTAATAGTGTTTTTGCTGTTGAAATGTTTTTGGTGGAACCAGCGTTTTTATTTGCTGGAACTGGCCAATTTGTTGTTACAATCGACTTCTCCAGTTTTTGCTACTAGTTTCTTTTGTTGGAATTGCCATTAATTTTTGTTAGAATCTGCTATTTTTTTGCTTCAACCGAGCGACGTTGACTTTGACGAGGAGCTGCAACCAGTGACGGCGAGGCGGCGTGAGCAACATCGACGGCGAGCAGATGAGTGGCGTCACCGATGGTCCAAACGGGGTGGGTGGTGGCGATGCTCGCAAGTGGAGGAGGCGCTGCTGCTCTCTGCTTTTCCTGTGTGTGTGTGTGTTTTTTTTTTTGCAAAGAGGAAGAAAGGATATGATGGAAGGGCGTGATCTAACGGCCCCAGGCAAAGCAATCAAACGCTTGGCATTTGACTGGCCGGACTGTTCGGCCAGCGCACCGGCGTAGATCAGTGCCCTCTCGTAAAGCTTGCCAAGGTTGAGTCGATTTGGGTCTTGGCCGGTATGTGTATATATATATACAGTCTAGGGCGTACACTGTAAGCACCAGAAAAAGGAGAAAAGCAATAAAAAGATAATTACGAGGCACGACACGTGCCTTTAGCCAACTTTGTGTTGCTGCGTTCGCGTGCGTGTGTTTTGGTCCCAGTATTTGCGTGGGTGTTGGTGAGCTATCGAGTGCTATAGCTAATTCGTATACGTCGAGACGAGTTACGCGTACACGACCCGTCGAGCTGCGGCGTGATCATGTGTTCGATCCTTGGGAAAAGCCAACAATTGGTATCTAGAGAAAGGTTTGAGTGAAGCCAGGGACGGAGCTGCTTGGTAAGCATTGGGGTCAATTGACCCCAATGAAATTAGGCAATCATTCATTAGTTTAGTACTAATGACTATTCATTTATGGAAGATGACCCCACTGTTATAGACATGACCCCAGCAGACTTTTTTTCTAGCTTCGTCCCTGAGTGAAGCTGCGCTTGCCCCGGTGTGGCGACCTACTAGTGCCTCGGGGCGGGCTATACAGTCATTGGGTGGTACAGCAACAAGGAGGAGCGGGCGATATAGCTGCTGGGTGGTGCAGCGATAAGGAGGATCAGTCAGTTGTCGTTTGGTGGAGCAACAACGAGAAGGCAGTGAGGGTGTTGTCGCAAGTCTGCCGGCCGGTGATTCTTGTTTGCTGGAACGGCCTTGAGGAGGGCGACATGCTTTTGTCGACAAGTTGTGACAGCGAGGAAATCATCAAGATCATCTTTGGTATCTAGAGCAAGGCGTGAAGGCTTCGCCGTCAAGTTGTGTGATGACGGAGTTGAAGGATTCTTCGTCGCCTTCAAGTTGTATCATAGATGACGGAAAATCCAAGAGGATCATGTTGACTTCAAAGCCGAGTGGTGGTGATATGACCATCCCGTACCCCATGCTTGAAGGCGACAATTATGGGGTGTGGGCCGGGAAGATGAAGATCTTCATGCGTGCACGTGGAGTCTGGGCAGTGGTCGAAGGTGATGGTGCAGTCGACGAGACATGGGACAAAGAGGCTTTCGCCGCCATAGCCCAAGTTGTATCTGATGCCGTTTTCATGGACATATCGGAGAAAGAGACAACCAAGGAAGCTTGGGAAGCTCTCAAGGAGATGCATGCCGGAGATGATCGTGTCAAGAAGGCGCGTGTTCAAGCTCTAAGGGGGAGTTTGAGAGGATGAGCATGAAAGAAACAGAAAGGATTGGTGAATTTGCGTTGAAGCTAACCTCCCTGGTTAATGAGATGCGAGCTCTCGGATCAAAGATGGAGGACATTGCAGTTGTGGAGAAATTACTCTGAGCCGTTCCCGACAAGTTTTTACCGATCATTGGCACCATAGAGCAGTGGGGCCATGTGATGAAGATGTTGGTGATGGAGGTGATCGAGAGACTAAAGACCTGTGAGTTGACGTTGAAGGGATGTGAACGTGACCAAGAAGAAGAGAAGTTGATGTTCTTGTGTTGTAGGGAGAAAGATAAGCAGAAGTACCGGAAGTTCGATAAATCTAAAATTGACTTCCTACATGAGAGGCTATATATGTGTTTAGTCTACATGTAACATGCTAAGATGTGACGGTATGGGCAGGTAATCCAGGTGATGTGTTGGTTCTAAGTCTATGAGTCGAATGTTTGTTTTAAGGGGTGAATGTTGGGTAATCCAAACGTTTCCTATCTAGTTGAGTCCGGTTAGGACTAGTATAGTTGTGTCAGTTGATTGATTTAGGTGTCTTTGTAGGATTCATAAAGCTTGTAAGGTTGAGTCGATTTGGGTCATGACCGGTACATGTATATATGTACAGCCTATGGCGTACATTGTAAGCACCAGGAAAAGGAAAAAAACAATAAAGAGATAATTGCAAGGCAGGACACATGCCTTTGGCCAACTTCATGTTGCTGCGTTCGCATGTGTATGTTCTGGTCCCGATATTTGCGTGAGCGCCGGCGACCTATCGAGTGCTACAGCTAGTTCATATATGTCGACACGAGTTACGCGCACACGACCCGTCGAGCTGCAGCGTATCATGTGTTTGATTCTTGGGAAAAGCCAACAAGAGAGAGCGAAAGAGAGCCGTGCGGATGCCCATATTTAAAGTAAAAGGCATCAGAGTATTTAGCAAGATTTTTATTACCTGAGTATCAATAGAGTTTATATTAACTCCTTTTCGAAGAAGAAAAATAAGTCTTCTTAACAGAGTATCCTTAGAGTTTTTATTATTATATTTGCAAGAAAAGGGATTACATTTATGACGACAGAGGGTTACAATAATATGGAGATTTTTCATCACTATCAGGGTCTTGGATTTGTGTTTTTTGATTTTTCGGAATTGAACGAAAGTGACAAACATAAAAAATTTAGTGTTTTGGATTTCAGATGAATTTAGAACAAAAAAAACTGAAACCCAAACCAATTTGAACAAAAAATGGATGAAATATGAGCAGGAAAACAGGTGAAACCAGAGTTTTGACAGTGCATTCACATATGTGGTGATTAAGTTCGATATGTATCAATACATGAGTGCGAATATAAATAAATTGGTTTAGTATACTATACACTCAAAAGTCAAGGTAGTGTTTGGCCATCTCTAGTACCAATTTTTTTGTTGATTCTTCGGAATCGAAAAAACATGTTCGATATATGCAGGCCAAACACCAAAGCGGTTCTATACTACTACCAACTATTTCAGTTGCGACAGTGGTTGCGACCATGCTAGCAATACCGAGACCCATGTGTCATCCGTCAGCTAAGGAGTGAGAGTGGCTTGGAGGTTCTCAGACTATTGGATCGACAAGTCAGAGTGCTGCTCCATGCAGTGCCTGACGGACACTAATACGCACCATAGCCCTGGCTTTGAGCAGCGGCAGCAAAGTACAACTCAAATTCTTTGAGCTTGAAGCGTTCTTGACACCTCACATTCGTAAATATATGAATGTGTGTGGTTGAACGAGCAATAGAAGAGGAGGACATGGCAGAGCAAGGGAGAGATCCTGTTAGTTAGAGGTGTCTAGTTGTGAGATGAGATGGTAGAGGAAGACAAATATATAGAAAGCAGGGCACGTGAAGAATATTGTCGATGAAGCACTGCTGACACCACACCTCATATGCACAAATTTACCACACCACATATGGATCAAGATGGCCCAATAAATTCAATATTAGTTCACAACAAGTCGCTGAACAGGTAAGGCGCTGGTTGTATTATATATGCACAAATTTACCAGTAGTCTGGACTAACAAATGATGATATGTGCCATTTGTAAGACGCGTGCGACATCACACTGCTATATACATTTTTTATGAAGATTAAATGTGGCATCTCTAATGTATGTTTCACGCGTGCGACTTGAACTATGCTCCATACAACTCATGAACTATTATCTAGATACAGGAGTGTGAATCACAGATGTGAGAAACTAACATGAATTTGACATAGTTCTGTACAGTATCCTACTACACAGGAATACAATTTAACTTTTTTTGTAATTTTTACTATGCCGCCATACTCATGTACATCTCACAAGGCTCTGCAGCTGAGTTGGAGCGCACATAACCATGGGCACCAAGCAAGGAGTATAATAGTAACACTATATATATATATAGGGTCGTGCTATTCGTCACACTGGATGAGGAATAGTTATTCTTCACCCCCTCTATTTTACCATCAATACACCGTAATTTTACGTTCTGTAAGTTTTGTCTTATTTTCGACGCAAAAAGAGAGAGTGAGAAAATATATAATCGCTGTAAAAAATATTTTATGTTATGTAAATTACAAACGTAAAAACACAATCTAAAATACACATAAACTGCAATTTTTTTTGTCTTATGACCTATATTTTTATTTTTTTATGTCAAATTTTATGTTGTGAATCAATAGGAATGTAACTATTTGAATTTCAAACGTAATTTAATTATGAAATGGTCGTAAGATTACCTCAGGTGAAGAATAACTTATTCTGCATCCTGGGTGATGAATAGTAACACTATATATATATATATATATATATATATATATATATATATATATATATAGACACACACACATACATCCAGGCTATTCTGATTCTTGTAACATAATATTATTCTTTTTCGCTACTTGAACTGACGGTTTCAGACGGCTGTACCGATGAAAATTGAGGCGTCGAACTTGTCTTTCTCGATTTTTTTTCGTCAGAACAGGACGTGTAATATATCATTGGAAAGCTCTTGACATCTAGATTACAACAATATAGAACTTTTTTGCAAAATCATCATGGTTTAAGAGCAGTTTTGAAAAAAAAAACCCTTTTCTTCAAAACCGTTTTGAAAAAATGGCTCTTTCAAAACTGCTCTTAAACCATGATGATTTTGCCAAAAAATATCGATATTATTGTAATCTAGATGTCAAGAGCTTTTCAACAATATATTACACGCCCGTTCCGACAAAAAAAAATCGAGAAGGATCAGTTAAACGTGATGAAAATCGTCACTACAGTCGCCTAAAACCATTAGTTCAAGTAGCGAAACAGAATAATATTCTGTTACGCGAAACAGAATAGCTATATTAGTGGTCCTGATTAATTGCCCCACTTAAACCATGATAACTCAGTTGGATGGTTTCAGAAATTCTGCCGTAGGTAATCCAACCAAACATCCAAATTGTTATTTAGCAATCTACAGACAAATGTGAGTAATAGGGCCAATTTAATTTTCACATCATTTCAACGTACCACTGCTGATCATTATTGGATCTGTTTACCGGTGACTTGCCTCAATGCGTCATTGCTCCCCATATATCATTCCTCCGGTCGAAAAAGGTAATTGAAGGAACCACCATACATACATTTACACACACCATCGACATCTAGCTAACATGCATCAACAATTAATTGTGAGAACTTTTGCTCATGCCAAGTACTATTTGATATGTGAAGAACTCGTAACTTTGAGACTGTGATGGGGTTGTCCCGGAATATATGATCTGTCATGATATCCTCCGTTCAACATAGCTCTTCGATTTCAACAAATCATGGTGACTAAATCTGTCAATACTACAAGAAATGGATGTATATAAAATCTATGGGTTAAACCGGAAGAGTGGAGGAATAAATCATGTGAAACCCCTCGTAAAATCACCTTGGTTGATCATTCCATTTTTACCCTAGGTCATCGGGACTCTGCGTCCCGTCTTTATGAAAATAAACAAAAATAAGTCTCTCAAATGTATTTTTTTATAAAGGGCATTTTTATTGACTCAAAATGTAGCAATCAAGGGGATAGAAAGCATGATGAGTAACACTCGGCCTCTCCATAACTAAGATACACAAAACCAAACAAAAACAAACTGAAAGAAGATAGAAAAGATAACATATCAACAACAGTTTGATCGTATAGGACCGACACTATGCCTATATCGCAGGAGGTGGTGTACCAATCCGGATATTATGGTGCCACCCATGCTGGGTAATGACCTCCCTGGCTAACCACTCCAACCGCATACACACCGCCTTCAACAGCGGTTGATACTCCATTCAGTGTTGCGTAGACCATGTACAAAACAGATGGTTGAGGTTGATGCTCTCTCAAATGTATATCTAGAGAGTCGCATGAGCAAAACATACACAAGGGGGAGTTGATGAAAGGAGATAGTTGAGCTTGTCGATGCAAAGATGAAAATTTTGAGAAGGTTTATAATGTGAAGCAGAAAGTGGTGGGTGAAATGTTTATTAATACCTACACATCACCTTGAAATTGTACACACACCAAGGAAATAGTAGAGGACTCTCCCTTTAGATAAGTTATCTAGTGAAGAAAATAGATACTTCTTATATAATGGAGTACCGAAATAAATATATAGTGTCTCATTTGCTCGTTGGAGGCCAATCTAAATATTTTAGTCATTTCTCACTCGTAGTTCCTAGAAAATCTAACCAACACCGTTACTGGACGCGGCGCCTAGAAATTGGAACCACAATAGAGCAGAAACAAACTAGAGAAAACAAGCTAGTAAAAGCCAATGACGGGAACCATCAGATAACAAACCCATAATATAAAAACGTACATTTATGATGAACAAAGGGATTAAATCTTATCTCTGAGAGCTCACAAACCAATTCATAAACATACTTACATAAAATTACAGTGAAAAGTAATCAATTGAAAGTAGTCCCTATCTGAAACCATGCCTAGCTTATACACCAATTCTCAGCATGAGAATCGAAGTGCATACCACGATATTCTACAGCATAACACGTATCAATTTCATGTATTAAACCTACATCCATGACCTTGAGTGACGGGGTTGTCACACATGATATTTGATGACTTATGGAGTTCCTTCACCAAGTTCCATAGCAATTTATTCATCCTGGTTCTACATTTGCATGTAGGTCTTGTCCATTTCACAGTGAATGGGTTATAGGAATTCTCGATGCTTCTCATCCCAAGCTAAGTAAATGTACTAAATGAACAGACAACAGACAAGTAGAGGGCTGAATAGTAGCATCCCGAGCTATATGTATGTGTGTACTGAAGTGTACGAAAAGAATACACAACAGACAAGGAGATGGGCTGGACACATGAGACGATTCTAGATCTCCCGCGTTTTGAACAATGTAGATGCCTAGTTATGCAGGAGGGATGGCGGAAAGAGATGGTAGAAGTTTTCAATGGGAAGAGGAGGAGTTTGTGAACATGTATAGCGTGGAGTCAAAAGTGGTGGGTGAGATACTTAGTCTGATCTCAGAACCATAAATTACATGAGAATTGTTCACACCAAGGAAAACAGTAGAGTCCTTCCTGCTATATTATCGAGATAGAAATATACAAATATCTTACACAATGATTTGCCTTCTATTATCATCTCTAGCTATTAATTGTCACATTAATGTAAAAGTATGTGCTGATCAAAGATACCTAGAAAACACATGATCTCTGGTCGCCCCAATGGAGAATAGGGATGCACTACCAAGAGAAGATAATATTTATCTCTCCTTTTCTCAGTATGTTCTGCATCATGACAGCTGAATATTGATATATGTGATAATAAAATGACATCTCTGAAATTGTTCTTTCTGGATAACGAATGTTAATCATGATTATTTCTCAACCATCTTTAATGAAACTTTAGGGCACACCGTCTCTTCGTATAACTATGTAGGGGGTACTTTCTTCTCAATATAGAAAAAAAGGCAACATCATAATCAACATAGAGCCACACGATTGATCAACGGGCTATCACTGTCATCATCTTTTCAGCTTACTCCTGGCTAAACTAAATACAGTCCTTTCTTTCCGAACCATGCAGGAAAGCTATCACTGTTTGGTCGGATACACTATATACAGTTCTACAGAATGTATAAACAGTAATGAGAAAAAAAAAGGCGACAGTGGGATATCCATCAGTGAGTAACTTCAGGTCATTTTGATTACAACAATTACCGCTGATGGGTGCCTATGTCTTCTATCAATAATTACTCATTTGAAAAAAACATAGACAAAGGGTGGGCATCCATGTCCACTGCTCCCGTTTCACTTGGGCTAATAGAGGTCCCACACACTCCGCCGTGGGGTCAATGATGTTGGCAGGGATCCGGAGGATGGTGGAGGTGAATAGGCGGAGTTGGCATGTATGTTGCTGACCTTCATGATGTTGAGAATGACGTAGTAGGGTCGCTCGGGGAAGAAAAAGGCTCTGGCGTCGGTCTATGGGTGAGGCCGAGCTGTGCATTGGTGCGTACATAAATGTCGATGAACACTAGGGGGACCAGGAGGCAGAAGATAGCCTAGCACATGCATCCATAGTTTGCCGGTGGCATAGACCTTATCGCCTTTATTGAAGGAAGGAGTGGTACAAATCTTGGTAAAGTGTATGTGAGGGTTTAGAGGGAGTGGGCGTGCCCCCATGTGACTTGTAGTTTTCCAGTAGTTTTCCAGAGGAAGTAACGGTGCATATATTGCCTAAGCTTGCCAGCACTGGAGCCTCCGATTCGACCCTCATTTGTTTAGAAAAGAGGCCATTGTCAGGCCTTATGAATGAGAACATGACAAGGTTAAAAGATGAAAAAAAAGCAATGGCCATAGATTTGATGCAAGACTAAAAGGATCATGGAATTGACAAAACACTCCAAAGCCTACTATGGAATAGATGATCGAGAGCACGAAACCCTCCTAGCCTCTAGCCGACGGGTGCCATAGCATCCTCCAGACAACTTCCGACGTGCTGTTGTTCGATGTCGGATGTTTGTGATCAGACGATCAAGCCATGGCAATGCCTCTGTCATGCTCGGCAGCCTTCCAAACTATGAGAAAAAAAATATAATGACCATCAGCCAGATGCTAAGTAAAACGCCCCCGCTATTTGCCTTATTCCTAATGAGCCAAATAACCCAGGCTAATTAAGGCCACAAATTCAAGCCATGTAAGCCTATCTATAGTCGCAACAGTTGTTTACCTTGGACTACCCCGGTTCATTCAGGGAAGCAAGCAGGTGCACATATGCAACTCGTTACTTCTCAGAGGGCATTCTAAATAAAAGCATGCCATAATGCAGCGGAAAAAAATGTGATCCATGTTCCCCTCTTCCCCACACAAGGGTCATTTTATCTCTACCACGTGCCATTTAAGAATGTTGTCACTACTTAGAAGCCATCCCCTGCTCAATTGCCAGAATAAATTTTAATTTTTGAGCAAGCCTAGCCTTTGAGATATCAAAAACTCCACAAGCAACAACCTTCTTGAAAATGGCCCTTATTGGGCAATCCAGCGGAGAACTGTCTAGATTGCTCTATATCCCAAGACATGGAATCCTCGAATTCCAAGTTGCAAGCAGAGCAACAAGACCATTCCACTAAAGCAGCTCCTCAGGATCGTGCCCACCTATCATGCAATCATGGGTCGCTCACTTTCACATTTTCAACATCCACGGGGGCAAGGAGACAGGGGAAACTAGGCGATAAGGGCCTATCCCGAGACAATAGTTAAGCCAAAAATAGGTTGCCTACCCATTCCCTATCCCATGCTTGGCACGCAAGCAAAAGAGCCGGTTAACCTTGGCAATTACCTTGGAAGATTGATCGCATTGCAACAGGTTAGCCGATCCCAGATGGCAATATGCCAGTACATTCTGTATGATGTGAGAATTACGTGTTGTATTCCTCAGGTGCAAACACACGTATATATGATATACATGAGTGGCCACGACCTCAACTATAAAAGGCAACTAGGAGGTGGGCCCAGTACATAGATATGCACAACACATACACTCAACACCCCCCGCAGTCGAAGCGAGCTATGCGTTCGAGTGGGTGGAGCGAAACCGAAGCTGGTGTAGAAACGATGCGATGCGCTGGTACCAAGCGCGCGGAGCCTGCTTGAGTCCATACAAGGACCGCGAAAGCAGGCACACATGGTCGGGAAGCACCGGATTAACAAATCCGATGGGCTGCTGGCAGAAGACCTGCTCCTTGAGGTGACCATGGAGGAAGGCGTTTGAGACGTCCATCTGGTGCACAGGCCAAGCACGAGAGACCGCAAGGTGAACAACCATGCATATTGTGTCGGGCTTGACGACCGGAGCGAAGGTGTCGGTGAAGTCGATGCCAGCACGCTGTCGGAAGCCACGAACAACCTCGCGTGCTTTATAGCGATCAAGGGTACCATCAAGACGGAGCTTGTGTTTGAAGATCCACTTCCCGGTAATCACGTTCGCGTGCCGGGGACGGGGAACAAGCTGCCACGTTCGGTTGCGCAGCAAGGCGTCAAACTCCTCTAGCATCACAGCCATCTAGAGCGGGTCACGAAGAGCAGCTCGAACGGAGGACGGAAATGGCGATGGTGTAGAGGTGTATGCCGCATGGACGTAGTCATCTGAGGCGTAGCGCGAGTTCGGGCGAAAAACGCCCGCACAGATGCGGGTGACCGGACTGGCCACGGGAGAGTCGGCCGCAGCTGGGGCCGATTTCGAGGGCGCCGGGGGCGCCATGGCCGCAGGCGCCGAGGTGGCCGCGCGCACCAAGGGGGCCACGGAAGCCGCGAGAGATGGCGGGTCCGCGTGTGCCAAGAGGGTCGCGGGAGCCGGCGGGGCCGCGGGTGCCAAGGGGGCCACAGAAGCCGCCGGAGCCGGCAGGGCCGCGGGAGCCGGCGGGGCCGCGGGCGCCAAGGGGGCCGAGGGCGTCAAGGGGGGCGCGGGGGCTGCAGCCAGAGGGGCCGCGTCCGCCGGAGGGGAAGCCGCTGGCGCGAGCGCCGGGGCCAGAGGGGCAGGCCAAGGACGGCGCGCGAGCGCCCTGGGAGAGGCGTTGAAGAGCCCGCGTCATCGGCGGCGGGAGGAACAGCCGGGGGTAACTGTTGAAATGGAAACACATGCTCATCAAAGTAAACATGCCGGGAAATGAACACACGGTGGGAGACGGGATCGTAGCACCGATATCCCTTGGAGTTAGAGGGGTACCCGATGAAGATGCAAGCGACAGAATGTGGTGCTCATTTGTGAGGAGCAGTGTCGGTAGTGCTAAGATAGAAAAGGCACCCAAAAATACGCAAGCCATCATAAGACGGGGGCATACCAAAGTGAAGATGGTGAGGTGCATAGTTCCACCGTGGGCGGCAGGGTCGAAGGTTAAGAAGAAGGGATGCAGTAGCGAGTGCGTCTGGTCAAAAGCGAGGCGACATGTTAGCATGAAACAGGAGCGTGCGAACGCAGTCATTCACAGTGCAAAGGACGCTTTCGGCTCGACCGTTTCTGCTGTGAAGTGTACGGGCATGTGAGACGAAAGCTTGTGCCATGGTGCGACAGAAAAGTGCGGAAAGCAAGGTTGTCGAACACTTTTTCATTGTCAGTCTAAAGAGCAAGGATGGGACGCTCAAACTCCGTGCTGAGATAGGATTAAAATGCCATCAAAGTGGAGAGGGCATCCGACTTTCTTCACAATGGAAAAGTCCACACATAATGAGAATAATCATTAAGAATAATTAGATGATATAAAAAGCCCGAATTACTAGGAACCGGAGAGGTCCACACATCCCTATGAATCAACTGAAAGGGAAAAGAAGCAATGGTGGTGGAGTTATTAAACGGGAGGCGAACATGTTTGCCGACACGACAGGCATGACAAGTGTGGTCCTCTATCTTATTACAACTGAAACTGAAACTCCTAACAATATGAAGAAGTGTGACGGGGTTGAGATGACCCAAACGAGCATGCCAGAGATCGACGCCAGCGGAGAGAACAACCGGTGAGGTGGTGGTGGATGAAGGCGAATGCACTCGTCGGGATTGTCACATTGGTGGAGTACCATCCTGGTTTGAGCGTCCTTAACACAAAAACCAAGCTCGTCAAATTCAACAGTGACAGGATTTCATGATTTAAACAACGAACGGAAATAAGATTCTTAATAAGATGAGGAGGCACAAGTATGTTAGACAAAGATATAGGCATGGAGATAGAAGGAAAAGGAGTTTGCCCGACGTGTGTGATGGGAAGTGTGGAACCGTCGCCGACAATGATGCGGCGGTCGGTGGTGATGTGATTGAAGGAGGCAAGATTATCGGGGTGAGCAAACATGTGAGCCGTGGCCCCGGTGTTCATGTACCAATTATCGCCTCCAGTGTAGTTGTTCGGCAATAGGAGCGGTGGGCAGCGCGGCGAGGAGCGCCGGATCCCAAGGCGCCAGCGGCAGGGCCGGTGAGGGGGACGGCGGCGCCATAGGGATACCGTAGCCACCGCTCAGATACGGCGGTGGGTACCCTCCATAGGGCTGCAGAGCCACATAGTACGCCTGGTGTGCCGGTGGGCGCGGCACGGGAAGCGTCGGTGTAGGAGCCCATGGAACCGGCATGGTGTACGCATGGACGAGCAAGTCCAGGGGTTGTAGCTGGAAGCCCATGGGGGCGGCACCTGGAGCTGCTACTGTTGTTGGTGACGGGGTTGGCAGGAGGCGCGGGCGGGCCGTACGGCAGCGGGAGGAGCCCCGGCTGCTAGGTCGCCAGGTACGGCGGCAGCGGGGCCGGATAAGGCGCCTGGTGGCGCGGCTGCTGCTGGGGCACTGGGGCAGCGAGAGGCATCGGGGTCCCACCACGGGTGGTGCCGGCAGCCAGGGCGGTGTGGATGGCCTGCGCCTTCACCTTCTTCATCCGCCACTGCCCCAAGCGGAGGTACGCAATGAACTGGACGAAGGACGGGTTGGGGATGAGGGTGACGTTCGCCACGTTGTTGCCGAAGTCCTCGTTGAGCCCGGCGGTGAGCGTGCTGAGGAGGAGGTCATCATCGATCTTCGCGCCAATGTCGCGGAGCTCGTCAACGAGAGTTTTAAGGTGCGACAATAGTCGTCGACGGAGGAGTTTTCCTGGTGGCACCCAAAAAACTCTTGGTGCAAAAAAATGCGACGTTGGAGTTGGTTGTCGATGAAGAGCCCGTTTAGCTTGGTCCACACGGTGCATGCATGGTCACCGTCCTGCACGACCGTCTGAAAGAGGTCCGGCGAGATGGCGAGGAAGAACCACTGGATGATCGTGGTGTCGATGGTGGACCAGTCATGAAACTCAGGAAGAAGGCTGGAGTCGACGGTGCCGTCCACGTGATCAACAAGATGATACTCATGGAACACGAGGGAGAAGTATGTCTTCCACATGTATTAGGGGGAGTCCGCCTGAGAGAGACGAACTGACACCCGATCGTAGATGTTCAGATTGCGGATGCCGTTGACGTCAGGAGGGTTGGCGTCGGCGAACGGGTTAGAATTGGTGGACGCAGATGACGTGAAGGACGACATGGTGAGGGTGAGGCGGCTCGGCGGCAGCAGCGGCTTCGAGCGATCCGCCGGGTTCGGCAACGGGCAGGCGGGCGATGCGGCTGGCGGGCGATGCAGGTGGCAGCAGTGGCTGGCGAGGCGATGCGGGCGATCGGGTGGTGGGTTCGGCTGCGGGCGGCTAGGGAAGTGCGTGCGGGCGGGGGTGGCAGGCGGTAGGAGTAGTGCGCGGCAGGGAGAGGGAGGAGCGGCAGCCGGTGCGGGAGGCACGCGGGCGGCGGCGGCGGCACAGAGGAGGTGTACGGCGGCGGCTGCACTAGGGTTAAAACCCAAAAACTGATACCACGTATGATATAGGAATTACGTGTTGTATTTCTCAGATGCAAACACACGTATATATGATGTATAGGAGTGGATCGCAACCTCAACTATACAAGGCAACTAGGAAGTGGGTTCAATACACAGATACGTACAACACATATAATCAATACTTTCTCCTGCCAAAAGGCACCGGTTATTTATTTTGGTGTTGATGATATCTAGGCCCCCACCTCTTGTGGGAACACATCGAACTCCACTGGCCATATGATACTTATCCTTTTCTCTTTCCTTTTTTGCTATAAAAGAAGTGGGAGTGAACCATGTCAAATGTGTCACGGGCACCATTTTGGAGAAGGTAAAAGCTCATTCCATGCATGAAGCTAGGTACTTGCCTTGCCTTGCCATGTGTCACGGACCAGTGTGCAATTGACGGAGCAGCATCACAATGAGCAGAATCGCGACACTACTAATGTATCTGAAGGACAGGCCCTGAGCTCAGACACTAAGACAGGTAGAAGTGCATCGATGTTGAGATGAAATGAGAGTAAGTGTACAAGAGAGATAAGGAGTTGGTAGCGGGTGTGAGTGGGAATGAGAGAGAGGGAACAACCACAAGACTAGTCACAATGAAGAGTAACATACACTAGTAACATACACATATCTTTAGGCTATGTTATTATTTTCATAGTGGGTGGTAACATAAGTGTGATGATTCATTTATTAAGTTATAGACTCATATTGCATCGGGATATGTGATGTTACAGTAGCTAACTAAGTTACTGAGACTACCTCTCTTCGCATAACACATTGTCACATAAGCAAGAGTTGGATTTGATTTTACTGCTGAAGTTATTCCCACTGTGGCTAGTCTAAGGGATCGGTAACGAAGGTGGCAGGCACGATCAGACTGGAGGAGAGATTAGATAATATATACTTGGATCTTTTTGCCAAGTCGAGTTCACGGATCCATATATGTCATGGACTAAAAATTTCTTAACCCCAATTTATTGAGAAAAGTGCAAGTTGCAATTTTTCACTCAGTAACAATGTTTTCTCAATAAAGTCATATTCCACTTCTATGAATCGACTCAGATTCAAGAAAATCTGACTGGATTGGAGATTAGGCAAAACCATTCAAATTTACTAGCACGATCCGCACATATAGAACCCATAGTTTATCACCGAGTTATAGATTTGTTTTCCGATAAAAGATGGATTTTATTGGCTTAAAATGGAGCATTAAGTGGATAAAATATAATGAGTAAACATCTGGCCTCTCCATAGATAGGCTCCACATTTGCAACAACAATACACACACAAACAAGACAGCTAGAAAATAGTAATATAAGAGCAAAGCTATGCCTGAGGAAAATAAATAAATTCAAAACAACCAAATATGGGATCGACAAACTTTAGGAATGTCCATATCCGCATCAACCATCTCATGACACCAAAACGATAACGATGTTCTTCAACATCTACATCTTCTGGAAGTAAGCGATGTCATGACTGGATCCAACCACAAAAGGCCAGAATCTAGGTTTTCACCCTAAAGAACCACTCCTAGCATACCCCAACAATGCCTTTAAGAAGGTAACCACGCCAGGTATAACCAACTCAGGCAAGACCTAGGTGTTCACCCTAAAGCTTGATACCGGTAATTGAAAAGTGACCACCATCAGAGCCAATCATGTGTTGTCCCCACCACTTTTCCGCGATTGCCTAGCAGCTAAATGGCACGGGGCTAGAAAAGCTACTGCCACAACTACACAACTACCCCTCCGTGTCAACTCATCGTCCATATATTGCATCTCATTGCTGAAGGCAACCTATGGATCTGAAGAGAGTAGCCCTCATAAAGACCTTTCGATGGACATCACAATCCGTAGCGGGCGGATGCCTGAGTTGACATCACACAGAGCAACACCGACAGTGGAGCACCTCACCGCCGACTGTCACCTCACCAAAGAGAGCCTAGCCCAGGCCCGTCAGCCCACGTGTCGACATGGCCCAATCTAGACAATAAAAGGAAGATCGGTCCGCTAGCAAAGAACCGGAGCACCACAGCCCTCGTTACAGCAACACCCATGACATGTCACCCATCTCCAAAGAAGCGCCCCTCGACAGCACCCAACGCCTAGCATCACACACTGGAGCAGCCGCACCTGAGCCGCGCACAGCTCTGGCCGATTCCGCAAAACCGCTGATGGCGGCGGCGAGGAAACCTCACGGGAGTGCAGCCGGGGAATCACGAACCAGGTCGATAATGGGAGGCGACCTGGGCTACATGGGGAGCACAGGATGATGGAGGATCAAGGAAAACGAAGAAGATGAGCGCGCCACGCCGCCGCTGTCCGCCAGTGGCAGCACCCTCCGGTGGTAGCGAGGGGAGGTGTGACTTCACATTGTAGTTTTCCGTTGGCGGCGGCGGGTGCCTCAAGAGTCGCCCAAGCGACCAGGGATGCATTACATTGTTTTTGGTCGCCTTCTTCATGGCATGCTTACCAGCACCGCATCGAGATCATTAAAATTTAGGAGAAAATTTTACTTCACCCGGCCTTTGCGCTTAACATTGATGCACACCGTCTTTTCTGTATGAGTGTCATGATTTTTATCTTGCAGTGCAAACCCACCGCACACCCACCATGATCCTCAAATAATATTTTTATGAGTACCAATATTGTGTCCTGATGAGTGGTAATTAGGTTGTGTATCACCTGTTAATTTTAGGCTGGTCATAGTGGGGAGTAACTTATACTAGTGTCATGCATATGACACTAGTCTAAGTTACCACCTTCATAGTGCAAAGTAACATACTAGTAGTGTTATATGTGGCTTCATTTAATGGCTTGTAGACTCATCTTATCTTGGAAAGCGCTATGTTACAATAACATATTATGTTACTACTTCTCATTAACTACATGTCACATAAGCAAAAATTTGTAGACGTGCGCTATGTTAATATCTAAGTTACTCCCACTATGACATTCTTTAGAAATTAAACCCGGGTGATTAAGCTGCACCACCTTCTGCCTAACCGCCGAGCTAAAGCTCTTTTTACACCACTGAATCATAGACGCAACCATGCATGCGCAGATACATCTCTTACCAACAAACCCCATCTGCCATCCACGGAAAAAAAAACATGGTCGTGCTGGTAGGTAAGCATGTATTTTCTTTCTCGGATTTGCTCACCAACATACAGACACGGATGAAAAAGGCTAAGACGAAGACGTACTTGTAGTGAAGTGAATTGACTGCCACGAGACCGCTCTCTCCGCTGAATTTTGACATGCACGAGCCAAGCATTCTAAAGTGATCGTGTTAGATGGAGCCGCCTATCCACCCCCACGTACTCTTGTCACATCTATTTTCCCACCAACTTCACACTATAAATTATCAGCACACTAACATCTTCTTCCCCATCGCCAACCCACATCCCTCCACGATGGCACGCAAGCTCATGTACCCACGGATCCTCGCAGTGCTCGCACTCGTCATGGCGACGGCGTGGACGCCGTGCTCCGCGGACACGACGGTGCCAACGATGTCCCCAGCAGCGGCAAGCGGAGACAACGTACCCGTCCGAGCTGCTGCAGGTGCGCCGGTAAGTTCAACAGTCGCCGTACCTGCAGCCGGTGCAGCGACAACGCAAGCCACGGCCATGACGTCCAAGAAGATCCCGTTGGCGCCACCAGACGTGGTCGAGCCGGCAGCGGAGGTGGTGTCGGCGCTGCCGGTGCCGGTCCCCGAGACTCTTCCCAGCGCAGAAGGCCTTGGCTTCGGCAGCAGCGGGTTCAACGGTGGCCAGGGCGGCTTCGGATGCTGCGGAGGTTTCGGGTACAACGGTGGGCTCGGCTACAATAACGGACCGTTGTTCTTCAACTCGGCGCCGGCGAGAAGATTGAGCCTGACGAGCATGGCGACCGGAAATGGCCTCGCGGCTCTGCTGGTTGCTGGTGCTGCGGCGATGTTTTATGTGTGATTTGTACTGTACTAGTTTTTATTATTTTTCGGGGAAGGGGCATGCATATATGTTTGCATCAACTGACATGTATCACAGGCAGTTAATACTCCAAATTTAAAGTAAGATCATAATAATATACCATACGACGTACTACAACATTGAGTATAACTTAGACATACACATGCACGTTCTATGTAATACTTCAAAATTCTACGGTACGTACCTACACGATGTCGCATGTGGTTTGGTAATGACCCGTACGTCGACGTACCACATGCACACGGCATGCCCCATGCTACACCAGCTAGCTACCACATGCATATATACACATACGCACGTCTTTACTTGTTTGTGATCTTGTATTCTGTTTCACACCGCCTCTCCACGAAAGGGCATCTCTAGCCGATACCCTAAAAATCTAAACAGGAGTAAAATTTTGAGTTTACTCCTCTAAACCGGACCAAGACGAGTAAGAATACGCGGTCCCATCACAACACTCCAACCCAGAATCCACCACAACCGAATTTGGGCCGCCGCCACCACCAGCTCGTGCCCCCCCACTGGCTCCGCCCCGGGCGCTGCCAGTGCCACATCCCACCCGTCCGTCGCTGCTGCCGGATTTGGACCGTCGCCACCACTAGCTCTGCCCCGGGCGGCCGTCTATGAATGAATTAGTGAAATTAGTATTACTCAAAATAATTAAGTTTCTAAGAACGAATGAATTAGTGGCATTTTTGTTACCCCTTAAGAAGAATGAAACGAAAAATTAAAATAAAATAACAATATTTGCACTAAAATTTGGGGTGGAGGGGGGGGGGGGTTTAAAATGGATGTGGCTAGGTCTCAGTCGACAGAGACTTAACCAAGTCTTAGTCAAGTGATATCTCTACTATTAAAGGAGGATTGAACGTCATGATGGTTCGACCTCCTTCGATGGTTCGACCTCGACCCCCCGCCTCGTTCGACCCCCGCTCTCCTCGTACGTGAAAAAGGACCTTCTCGCACAAAAGAAAAAAAACAAAAGAAAATAAATCAACCCACATACGCACGTCGTCCCACCTCCAGGCTCCCACTCCCCCTTCCCCAATTCCATCGCTCTCGATCTCGTGGCTCTATCCCCGTCGCTGACCTCCTCCTGCGTACGACAGCTTCAAGATGCAGCACATTGCAACCATATCATCTCTAGAATCTAGATTCGAGCGGTGGATCGCGCCCTTGCCATATCGTTTCTTCTTCATCGACCCCATGAGGAGCTCCACGCAGGGAGGCGATGAGCAGGAGCGGCGCGTCTACGGCAGCGGTGAATGACGGCCCTGGTAACGCGATCTCCCTATCCTCACTGCACCTCATCTTCTCCCCGCAGCTGTTACTGCTGCACACCCACGTTCTCCTCTCCCATGGCAGGGGCCGGCGAGTGGCAACGAACGGCGGGATCTGGCTGGTGGCGCAACCCCATCTTCTTCCCATAGCCTCTACTGCCACACCCCCATGTTCTCCTCTCCAGGGCCGTTGAAGGGCCTGTGCAAGCTGTGCACTCGCACAGGGCCCCCAAAATCCTGGGGCCCCCGATCAGGGTCCATATACCTGTATGTGTAGTCTAAAAAAAAAATCAGTTTTGGGCACTACGTTGCCTCTTGTGTCACCTGAAGGCTGAAAACACTCGATTTGACCATCCTGGGCCTGGTCCGCTCAAGGCCTCGACCCATATGCGCTGCCCATCCACGCGTGGATCGATCCCAACGATCGTAGACGAAAGGACAGCCCCAGTGCAGTACGTGTATGTATTGTGCCGTTCTCTATTCCCTAATCTCTCTTCGCTTTCCATCTCGTTTCTCTGCGGCGGCGCGATCGATCTTTTTGGGACGACTGAATCGGCGGCTTGGTGGAGATCGCTTTGCAGCCAGGCGACGAGCAGAAGCGGAACTGCATGGGACTTGCGAGCGTCGAACGCCGCCGCGCCGGCGAACAGAAGGCCAACGGCCAGCCGCAACCGGTGCCCTACGCTCCTCTTCTTTTCTTTAATTTTAATACAAACTGCAAAGTTGTACTAAGATTTTACTAAGAGGTTTTGACACAATTTTTGTCTAGTTGTTGAAGTTCAGATGCATTGATACACTACTGTGACCATCATCAATAGTTGCTCGTCCTGTCGTCCAAGTCCAAAATCAAGGTTCTGTCTTATTCTAACTATCTATACAAGTTACAAGACTATAATATATGTGAGTTCATCAGTTCAAATGAAATGATATTATTTTTGTTTGGTTCATAAACAGAAAAAATCATGCATTCTAGTTCTAGAAGAAAGTATGATTCTGGTGCCTTAAAGTGTAAGAAGGAATAGAAATTAGAAGATGCTCAATCTCAAAGGGGTGCCCTTGATAAATTTGTTGTGGAAGAACCTCAAACTAATTCTGAAAATCAAAATCTAGATGCTAATATTGATGATGGTCATGATGATAATGTAGTAGAGGTAGAGTTATCGCTGCAGAAATTCATGAAGGTGATCATGGTCATGGTGATAATGCACATGCGGTTGAGGCTACCGCTACAGAAATTGACGAAGGTAGTGATGGCAATATTGCTGATGAAGATCATGACCCTAATCAGATGACATGAATAATTATGTTTCGCCTGATATATTTGATTCTAGAAATGGGGATAGACTTGATCCTAAAAAGATTGATATTTTGCTGCAAAAGGGTCCTAAAAGAGAATATATGGAGCATGGTTCTTATGACAAGTTCTCTAGAAGGTTTTCTTTATTATCATTTAATAGAATTCGCTCAAATGATATGTTGGTGAAGATTAATTATGAAGACTTCATTCAAGGAACACAAGACAGATGACACTTTCCAATAGAGCATGAGGTGAGCATATTGGTTTTAATATTTTGCATTGATACTTGAGAATTTTCTAAACATTGTACGGAATAACATAAATTAAAATTATATAGTTAAGTAATTATGCTTAAATTATTATATGTTTTTTGGGGCCTCATTTTACTTTTCGCACCGGGGCCCCGAATTCCTGGAGACGGCCCTGCTCCTCTCCCATGGCAGGGGCCGGCCAGTGGTGATAGATAGCAGGAGACTGGCTGGTGGCGCAACAGACGGCGGGACACCGGCATGTGGTGCAACGGATGGCGGGAGGCAGTGGGACCGTGGGAGGAGCAGCTAGCCAGAGGAGGTCGGCAGTGGAAAACTGGCAAACCGCCAGCAGCATACAGGGGGCCAGCGTCTCTCACACCTCTCACTTTCACCATCTGATTGGTACTCTCTTGGTAAATAATGACCCCATCATGGATCCCTCTGTTCCATCCAATATTTTCAGAGTTTCATGTGAAAGATCATATTTGCACTAGAGCAGTGGTTGTGTTAGAAAACCAAAATTTACTTGCCCTGTTGCATTTGTGATCTAAATTAGTTTTCGAGAAGGTGAAATACTCGCATCCGTAGACCACAACAATATTTTTCGCATGTGTATTTCTTTAAAAATGCACTGCTTGGCGAATACTTTGTATATTTTGTGGAGTAATCTTCATTGGGAAAACAAATATCCACGATATAGACCTTGGGTCACTTGAAGCTATCAAAACACACATGAGTTTATTGGTCATATTAAAATTTAATTCATGTTTTCATCTATGTTCACCTGGTGGAGTACTACCAGGTTAATTTTCTGTCTCTCATTTTTTAAACATGAAGGTCCAACTACATGTAGGTGATTCTTTTGCCTTGCCTAAAGTTTTATGAAGGAAAGGAGGAAGTCAGCTGAGATTCTATAGAGCTTGACAATCCATCAGAATTCTGGGAGATGCGTATAAACATTATGCTCTAGCACATTATGATTTGGAAATGGAAAATGAATTTCGAGTTTGCAGTCATCCTATGTTGTTAATCCAGTCGTCTTATTTTCTGATGTTAGCCACTTTATCTTCACATATTATTTTTTTCAGGACAGTATGAAATCCACATCCAATTGATAGATATACTGGTGGTTCTTCATATTGTTACCTTGCCTTAATATTTATAAAAGGAAAAGGGGAACTATAATGTTTGCCACTGCTATTGCTAAGATCCATGTACTGTAGTAGCTTCAGTTTTGCCGCCTCTTTTTCTGCTACATGTGTAAATGCAGATAGAGAATACAAGAGATGTTTTTTGAGAAAAAAGTTCAAAGATCTTTGTTATTTGGGCTTCAAAATGTTTGAGAAAAAATACCTTAGTTTAAATATGTATTAAATAATACACAACACTTACAGTAATCTTGTAATTCAAGGACAATTGCAGAAATTTGCTTGGTGAAGGTCTTGGATCACTTGACATCATAGACTCAGAGAGCCCAAGGATCTTTAAAAGCAACCTGATTCATCTTTGAGGCACATAAGATGTGTAAGGGTAATTCCTTAGTTTTCATATGATCGCAATGCAGAGGCTAGGAGCACTATCTCTTTCATTATCTACAAAAAAGGTACATATTCTTCCATATCTTTTATGTCATGTAGCTTTGGGTGTTTCCGGTTGATTTCTACTTTGTTATATGATCGTAAGCGATATTAAGCTACTAGAACTAGGGTTTGATAGCGCCTTTTGGTCAATGTTGTAGGTAGATCACAAGTATTTGTATTGCTTCATTTAATTAAAATTGAGCAGGTCTCTGCCCTTTTCAAATAATAAATAAATAAATATTATTTCCTCATGTTTCGAATGTAGCTCCAAACTTTCTCTTTTTTGGTTTTCGAAGGACAAGACACATCTCAGATCAGTGAGTTGCTTTGCACAATTTATTTTATTGAACTATGCAGTTTGCAACTGGGGCTCTTTGATTCCTCATCATTGTTCTAGAAATGGAAAATGATACATTAAAACTTCTAATTTCGTAACGCAATACAGCATATGTCCTACAAACTAGAATTTTTTTTGCCTCTGTCACATCCTGCATATTCATTTCAGGTTATGCTTGCTAGCATAAGTTGGAATGGAACACAAAAAAATGTGGATCAGTTTCAATCGTGCAGACATAGCATATGCTTGATCAGCTCACCTTTGTCCAGAGATAGGTATGCTCTTAACAAGATAAATTTGATCTTAATTTCTATTAATAAAGTTTCTTACTGTTCCTGACAATATAGTGAGAATAATTTTGCAAGAAGAGATGTCTGAAGCAAATAAAGTGCCGCAGAAGAAAAGTAATATCCCTTGCAAAATAGTAGGGACTGAGTTCTTCCATCTCATAATTCTGGGTTTTGCATAGTTAACTAATATAGTAATTTCCCTTGCTTTCTGCATACAGCAGGGACGACACTGCCATCTAGGAGTATATGACCAAAACAAATAGGTGGTATAATCCCTTAGCATCTTCTTCGAATCCCTACTGTCCTCCCGTGACCCGGAAGAAAGCGCAGGAAGACGACGCAACATACCACGCGGAGGCTGGGCTCCAGCCCCGCGGGGAGAAATGAATTGCATATCTTGGAATTGTCGCGGGCTTGGGAACCCGGAGAGAGTTCGGGAACTTCACGATTTGGTGAAGAGAGAAGCTCCCGCCCTAGTCTTTGTATCGGAGACAAAGATTGAGGGAAGAAGGGTTAGTGACCTCACTACCCGGCTTGGTTTTGAGGGTTGTTACCCTGTCAATAGTGATGGCCTCAGTGGAGGGCTAGCGTTGTTTTGGTCCAATAAAGTCGATGTAACTCTTAATAATTTTTCTGACGAGCATATTGATGTTTCGGTTATGAACTTAGTTGGTGACAATAAGAAGTGGCGGTTTACAGGGTTCTATGCGAAAGCTAGACGAAGTGAACATGCAGAAAGTTGGAACTTGTTGCGATGGTTCAAGGCTCAAAGTGATGCCCCGTGGTTATGCGGGGGTGATTTTAATGAAATCTTAGATAATGCAGAATACTTTGGAGCTCATGATCGCCCTGAGTGGCAGATGGAGGGTGTTCGGCAATGTGTGGATGACTGTGAGCTAATTGATCTCGGTTTCCAGGGGGTCCCTTTCACATGGGATAATATGCAACATGGTGATTGCAATGTGAAGGTTCGTCTTGATAGGTTCTTAGTGAACCCGACGATGATGTCAATGTACCCTGCTACTTTCGTAAGACACTGCCCAACTCCAAAGTCTGATCATTGCATGTTGGTGGTGAAGATGCAGGGAGTGCCAGTGGAGGAAGGAAGAAACCAGCGTAGGTTTATGTATGAGGAGGCCTCGCAACGGGAGGAATCATATGATGCCGCTGTTCTACACGGTTGGCGCAAGGGTGCAGGAGTGCAAGGTTTGCAGGGCATAGAACAAGCCCTGTCAGACATGCAGGTACACCTGATAGATTGGAAAGCAAAAAAGTTTGGAGATGTTAGGAGGAAAATTAAGAAAGTCCGGAAGGAATATGAGGAGAGGTCAAACTCTCTGTTTCGGGGTCGACTAAGAAGGAGAAGGATCTAGGCCGCCAGCTCTCGGAGCTCCTTCACAAGGAAGAGATACTGGCGAGGCAGAGATCTAGGGCTGATTGGCTTAAGGTAGGTGATCGTAACACCAGCTTTTTTCAGGCACGAGCGGCAGCGCGTAAGAGCATAAATCGGATCCGCAGCCTGCAAACTGCGGACGGTGAGATTTGTGAGACGAAGGAGGAGATCCATGCTGAGGTGCAGCAGTTTTATACCGGCTTGTACAAGGCGGCAGATTACACGGATGTGGAGGCTGTGCTTCATCATGTTCCACATAAAATAACGGAACTGATGAATGAACGACTGATGAGGCCGTTCAGAGAGGAAGAAGTGAAGGCAGCGCTCTTTGCTATGGGGCCAATGAAGGCGCCCGGATGTGATGGTTTCCATGCTGGGTTCTACCAACGCCATTGGGAGTTGATTGGCCCAGACGTTACAGTGGCGGTGCTCGGTTTTTTGAATGGGGGACCAATGCCAGCAACGGTGAATAGCAGGGTGATCGTGCTTATACCAAAGGTAAAAAATCCACAGAATATTACACAGTATAGGCCGATCTCATTGTGCAATGTTATCTACAAAATCTGCTCTAAAGTTCTCCCTAACCGTTTGAGGGAGATTCTTGATGAGATTATTGCAGTGGAGCAGAGCACCTTTGTCCCGGGATGGTTGATAACCGACAATGTCCTAGTGGCGTACGAGTGCATACACTCGATGAGAAGAAAACGAGGCAAGCATGGTTGGTGTGCGGTTAAGATCAATATGATCAAGGCGTACGACCGAGTTGAATGGGAGTATCTGGAAGGGATAATGCGGCAGCTTGGGTTTCACGAGCGATGGATTTCCCTTGTCATGTCTTGTGTGACTACAGTAATCTTCCAGGTGAAGGTTAATGGGGAGTTGCTGCCGGTGTTTTCACCGACGAGAGGTTTTCGACAGGGGGACCCGATCTCACCGTACCTTTTTTTGTTGTGTGGAGAAGGTCTCTCATGTTTGCTGCAAAACTATGATGGTGGTTGGATTGATAGGGGGATCCGTGTTAGCAATTCTGCCCCGTGGATTTCCCATCTTCTATTTGCAGATGATTGCTTAATTTTTATGAAGGCTGATTCCAGGAGCGCAATTAGGCTGAATGAGATTTTGTATCAGTACAACATCGGCTCTGGACAGTGTGCAAACAAGCTGAAAAACTCGGTCTTTTTTAGCCCTAATAGTGACGCCTCTGTTAAGATGGGAGTCAAAGCGGCATTGCAAATTCAAAGAGAAGCCATGTCAGAGAAGTACCTTGGCCTTCCAACAGCTGCGAGTAGAATTACAGAGCAAAGTTTTGTACACATCAATGAAAGAGCAAGGTCAAGGGTGCAGGGATGGTGTCAAAGGACGATGTCATGTGCAACTAGAGAAGTTCTTTTGAAGTCAGTGGTTCAAGCTTTACCGGCCTACACTATGAGTTGTTTGAAACTCACAAAAGGTCTGTGCAGGAAAGTGATGACAAACATGTCAAAATATTGGTGGGCTGGATCACTTGACAGAAAAGGAATGCATTGGCAATCTTGGGATAAGATGTGCATTGCGAAGTCACAAGGAGGTTTGGGATTCCGAGACCTGGAGATTTTTAATAATGCGTTGTTAGCAAAGAAAGCTTGGAGATTACTTGAGAATCCAAATAGTCTGTGTGCTAGAGTGCTTAAAGCACGGTATTTCCCTAATGAGGATTTTCTGACAGCCGACTGTCCAGCTAGTTCTTCTAAGACGTGGAAAGCAATTATCCAAGGGAGAGAGATGTTGAAGACAGGGCTCATACGACGAGTTGGCAATGGAGAGACCACCAGGTGTGGCATGATCAGTGGATAGATGGCACCATATCAATGAAACCGATGGGAGCTCTCACACCGAACTCAGTCCAGTTTGTATCAGATTTGATTGACCCAGGGTCAAATCAGTGGGATACGGATCTAGTGCACGGTATCTTTTTCCCCCCTGACGCAGAAGCTATTCTTGCCATGGCGAGACCCTGTGTGGGAGGGGCGGACGTATGGGCTTGGGCAAGAGAGAAGTCTGGCCTCTTTACCGTCAAATCGGCATATAAACATGTAGTGCAAACCAAGTTACATTCGCAAGTGACAGTTGGCTCATCTTCGGGTGACTCAACCATATGGAAGGCGTTGTGGAAGATTAACGTGCTTCCGAAGATCTGGGTTTTTTGGTGGCGTGTGCTAAAAAACTTCTTGTCCTCCTGTGGCGAGCTTCATAGAAGGCATATCAAGCAACTACCACACTGCCCGATGTGTGGCAATGACAATGAGACGTTGTTCCACTCGCTTATGGAATGTGATCATGCACTGCGATTTTGGGAAGCAGCACAATGTTTCTTTGGTATCGTTATACCACAACTGCACCCACTGTCATGGTCTCGAGATCTTCTAGATCAACGATTATTCAAGAAGGAAGAGGCGGCTATTATGATTACTGTGATGTGGGCTGTTTGGCATTCTAGGAACAACTACACTCATGGTGAGTTTGTTTATCAGCCGCTGAAATCTATGGTGATTATCGAAGAGATTGTTCGGGCACTTGAGATCCCGGAGAGGAAGAAGAACCCAGCCACTGTCCACCCGAGGTGGGTGCCACCGGAGGAGTGGTGGATCAAGCTCAACACGGATGGAGCCACGGACATGGGTCTTGTGAGGGGAGGAGCGGGTTACATTGCGCGAGATCACCACGGAGATCTCATTAGAGCTGGAGGCTCAAGGTATGACGGAGTTGCGGACCCATTATCCATTGAGCTGCTTGCATGCAGGGATGCGGTCTTAATGGCACGTGACATGGGCCTCCAGCATGTGCTATTGGAGACGGACTGTCAGGAGATCCAGCAGCTCTAGGATGCACCTCAGAGGTCGAAGTGTTGTCACCTCATTGCGGAGATGAAGGAGATGTCTACATTGTTTCAGGGATTTAGGCTACGGTTTTCGTGTCGCCGGACTAATACGGCGGCACACCGTGTAGCTAGGCATTCGTTAAAACAAAGTGTCTTTATGCATTTGTATGATACAACACCTGCCAGACATGCTAGCGCCTAATGAATAAAGAGCCGGAGGGCGTTTTAGCTTCAAAAAAATCCCTTAGCATGTTGTTGTAATGCCCCGAGACCGATGTGCCAGGTGTCCTCTAGTTATTCGCTGTTGTTTCCTTGTCATTGCTTGCATGTCATGCATCTCATATCATGTCATCATGTTCATTTCATTTGCATACATGTTCGTCTCATGCATCCGAGCTTTTTCCCCGTTGTCCGTTTTGCAATCCGGCGCTCCTATGTCCTCCGGTGGTCCTTTCTACCTCTTTTCGTGTGCGGGTGTTAAACATTTTCGGATTGGATCGAGATTTGTCATGCGGCCTTGGGTTACTACCGGTAGACCGCATGTCAAGTTTCGTGCCATTTGGACTTCGTTTGATACTCCAACGGTTAATCGAGGGACCGAAAAGGCCTCGTGTGTGTTGCAGCCCAACACCTCTCCAAAGTGGCCCAAAACCCACCTAAACCTCCTCCATCATCTCGGTCGTTTGATCACGATCGCGTGGCCGAAAACTGCACCTCATTTGGACTCTCCTAGCTCCCTCTACCTATATAAACACCTCCCCCTCAGAAATTCGCGGGCAAAACCCTAGCTTTTTCCCTCTCCGCCGCCGGACACATATCCCCCCTCCACTGGACATGTCCACCACCGCCCTTCGACCAACCACAACGCACCACATAGCTGCGCGCCGTCCAACCGCCGCCGCGGCCTGCTCGGCCCGCGCGGAGCCCGCGCCAACCGCCGCCGCCTGCGCGAGGCCCACGCCCGAGTGCCACCCCTGCCGGCGAGCTCCGTCCCGATCCACGCCTTCGCCGGAGCAAGCCGCCTCCGCCCTAGATCCACGCAGCCGCGCAGCCTCCTCGCCCACCGGACTTCGCCGGCCGGCCGCGCCGCCCCAGTGATCTCCTGCCGGTGACCCCGCACCTCACCGCGACTCCGGCGCCCTCTCCCTCACCTCCGGCCGCCGCCCCGTTGCCTCCGGCAAAGATCCGGCCCGCCTCGACTTCCGTGCCAAAGTTAACCCTAGATCCGTTCTCGGAGTGGTATAATTTCTCTAAGTCTCCAGTATTTTTGGGCATTTTCATCATGTCATAACTCTGTCATCGTTGCTCCGATTCGTGCATGTAGCATATCAAAATGTTCGTCTCGACGAGTACATCATTTCATCTCATTGCATCATTTTCATTTGAGCTCATCTTGATGCCCAAAATGCTGTTGGAAGAAGGCTATGTGAGGATTACGTCAGATCTGTTTCAGCAAATGGCCTTTTGTCATTTTTGCCATGATTAATGTGTGCATGCTATGATCCTGAGCTCTATATGTGTTTTGTTAAATGTCATGCCATCTTTACAGGGGTGTATGCCATGTATTTTTGTGATCTTTGTGGTGACTAACACAAGCTTGCAAAGTAGCCTACTCATTGATGCTGATTTCAGGGACTTAGAATTTCACAAAGTCCTTGCCCTATTATTGTTTTTATGCCATATGTTCATGTTGTTTCCTAGTGATCCATGGCTCATTTGAGGATGGTCAGTAAGGATGTTTTGTTAATATTTTGGTGATCTATCCATCCATGTATTTGTGTACAATTATGGAGCAACCTAGCTTGAGTCAATCGAGATCTACTTTTGCTATAAAATGTTCCTGACAGATTGTTAACATGTTTAGCGATTTTGCCGAGGTTGTTGCTATTGATCCGTGCATGTTATGATGTTGTTCTTGACATGTCTAGCTTCTATGCCATGTCTATTTGCTGGGTGTACGCTTAGATTATCATCCATGCTTTGTATTGAGTGCATCGAGCTCGTAAACATGCCTACTTGTTAATCTGTTTTGCATGCTCCAGAGTCTGAATCTGTTTATATTTTCGCTATGTTCGCATGCTTGCAATTGTATTTTCTGATCCCTTTTGGCTCAAGGTCACTAACGGACTTTTGTTATATGCTTAGAGTAGCTTCATGCCATGCCTTTCTTTGCCCTGATATGTTCTTGTAGCATGTAGTTTTGATGCTCTAAAGATTGATTCCTATTGATAAATTCCTGATTTGCTGTTAATTTTACAAAGTCTGAAACCTATTATCATTTGCACTTTTGCCATGCCTGTTTGAACCTGTTAATGGATGAATTAGCCGTAGCTCAGTGTTCATCTTTTGTCAAACATCATGAGTGGATCCCTGCCACGTATTTTGTTGTTATGTTTGAGTGCTGTAGCATATTTATCTTGATGCATTTAGTTGGTCACTTGCTGATTATCGCAGACCGGTGCCATATTTGTTTTGTTTGCCATTTCCAAACCGTGCATCCGATTCCGGTGATCTTTATATCGATTTTGACCGAAATCAACTCCTCTTTCAAGTGGCACTCTTGGTTTTCCATGTTGAGGCCAGGTTCAATCAATCCTTTCCAAATCATGCATATGCACCGCATGCCGCATCCTGCATATCATGCCATGTTCATGTGTTGGTTGTTTACTATGTTGTGTGCTTTTTCCGGTGTTGCTTCTTCGGGTTGGTTCCGATAACGTCGCGTTTGTGAGGAACCGTTCGTCTACGTCTATTTGTCTTCTTCATGGACTCGTTCTTCTTCCTTGCGGGATTTCAGGCAAGATGACCATACCCTCGAAATCACTTCTATCTTTGCTTGCTAGTTGCTCACTCTTTTGCTATGCCTATGCTGCGATACCTACCAGTTGCTTATCATGCCTCCCATATTGTTAAACCAAGCCTCTAACCCACCTTGTCCTAGCAAACCGTTGTTTGGCTATGTTACCGCTTCGCTCAGCCCCTCTTATAGCGTTGTTAGTTGCAGGTGAAGATGGGAGCTTGTTCCATGTTTGGAACATGATTATTTTGTTGGGATATCACAATATCTCTTATTTAATTAATGCATCTATATACTTGGCAAAGGGTGGAAGGCTCGGCCTTATGCCTGGTGTTTTGTTCCACTCTTGCCGCCCTAGTTTCCGTCATATCGGTGTTATGTTTCCGGATTTTGCGTTCCTTACATAGTTTGGTTATAATGGGAACCCCTTGACAGTTTGCCTTGAATAAAACTCCTTCCGTAAGGCCCAACATTGGTTTTACCATTTGCCACCTAGCCCTTTTCTTTTCCCCTGGGAGTCGCGCTCCCGAGGGTCATCGTTATTTTAACCCCCCCCCCCTGGGCCAGCGCTCCTCTGAGTGTTTGTTCAACCTGTCAGCTGCCGGTGGCCACCACGGGCAACTCTAGGCTGGTCTACCGGAACCTTGGACAATCCGGTGTGCCCTGAGAACGAGATATGTGCAGCTCCTATTGGGATTTTTCGGCACATTCGGGTGGCTTTGCGGGTCTTGTTTTACCATTGTCGAGGATGTCTTGTAACCGGGATGCCGAGTCTGATCGGAATGTCTTGGGAGAAGGAATATCCTTCGTTGACCGTGAGAGCTTGTGATGGGCTAAGTTGGGACACCCCTGCAGGGATTTGAACTTTCGAAAGTCGTGCCCGCGGTTACGGGCAGATGAGAATTTGTTAATGTCCGGTTGTAGAAAACCTGAAGTAGATCTTAATTAAAATGCATCAACCGCGTGTGTAACCGTGATGGTCTCTTCTCGGCGGAGTCCGGGAAGTGAACACAGTGTTGGAGTAATGTGTGACGTAGGTTGTTTCTAGGATCACTTCTTGATCATAGTTGTTCGACCGTGCTTTTGCCTTCTCTTCTCGCTCTCATTTGCGTATGTTAGCCACCATATATGCTAGTCGGTTGCTGCAGCTCCTCCTCATACCTTTTACCCTTCCTATAAGCTTAAATAGTCTTGATCACGAGGGTGTGAGATTGCTGAGTCCCCGTGGCTCACGGATACTTCCAAAACCAGCTTGCAGGTGTCGTTGAACCGTCAAGGAGGAGCTCTATGAAGATCTTGTCCATTGTGTTGTTTCGTTTCAGTCGATCAGTAGTGGAGCCCAGTTGGGACGATCGGGGATCTGTGTAGCATTTGGGGTAGTCTTCTTTATTTTGGTTCCGTAGTCGGACCTTGATTGTATCTGGATGATGTAATGCTTTATTCATGTATTGTGTGAAGTGGCGATTGTAAGCCAACTATGTATCTCTTTCCCTTATGTATTACATGGGTTGTGTGAAGATTACCTCACTTGCGACATTGCTTACAATGCGGTTATGCCTCTAAGTCGTGCTTCGACACGTGGGAGATATAGCCGCATCGTGGGCGTTATAGTTGTACTTCTCCCTGTGAAAGGATGTCCTGTATGTCAAAGTATGTGTAGCTAGCATGATTGGTGTGACCCGAATCTTGATAGTAGACCTACAAATTGGCCATGTTATATCTTTCTGATTATTTTGTTTTGTTTGCAAGGGCAAACTTATATTATGCAAATCTTGTTTGAAGAATGGGTGTGGCATAAAACATGTAATATGCTTGCTTTTTAGAATAAATGTATGCTAAATTGAACTCTACACTAGAGGGTACATACATAGCAAAGAAGATTCACGATCCTATTCTATGTAAATTGTTGTTATCTACGAGCGACCGGAAAATGATGATGCAGTTACACCAGCCAGTAGAGGTGTCTTGCTATAATTAGGTATGCTAACTAGGGAAAACTATATAATTCTGTTTTACATTGTTGTTTGAGTCTTCTATTTGTGTTCAAAGTGATAGCAGAGCTAAGGGCAAGCGAAAGGAAGCAGACAACGTCTTGTATTCTTGTGGGGGATCGGAATGTCACCATTGACACGGTCATGCTTCATTAACACTGACGAGCATGACGATTGTTTGAGAACGCAAGTAGTTGGAAATGGAATGTGGGGCGTGTGAGGTCTATCATTTAATTTAATTTCATTGCGAACATCAGTGGAGTGTCATGATGAAACAAATGGTGTGGCTTGAAGTGCAAACTTAATTATTCCACATGTCAAGAAAATCAAAATTAGTGATCCACAACAACACATGGATATATATAGCTAGCTCTACCCTTACTCTTTATGGCCTAATTGATGGGGGTGAGCGTCGATGTGACATGGCATCTGGTGTTCACCTCATAAATGTGGAGGCTGCACAACCCCAACCTGATATAGGAGGAGACGATAATAAGTGGATGGTGGTAAGCGACCGTGACAAGAGGAGATGATGTCGGAGAGAGGTCATCATGATGAAACGGTCATTGGCGGTAGCATGTAATGAAGAAGACAGCAAGAGTGGATAGTATGTAAGGGGAGGGGGGGCAGTGCGTGACTCAAGGACGTGACGACGGATTCATCACATCTGCAGAAAGGAGAAGTGATTCGGTGTGCTCACATAGAGAAAAAGGTGGTATATGTCTGTTCCGTGGTAACGCACGGGCACTCAACTAGTAGTATGTAAGAAGAAAAAGAAAAACTGAAAAAAGTTGTTCGAATCTCCATGTAAAATCAAAAGACGATACCATCGACTGAGACATAACGAAGTCTCAGTCGACTGAGACTTAGCAAATCGGAAAAAATAATCCTATAACAGTGGAACTTTAAAAGAAAAATAGTTTCCTAAGAAGAAACTAATTATTGCCATAGATATTATCCTCAACGAAAAATGAAAAAAAAAACATAAACATAATCAAAATACTAAAGTTTCTAACCAAATGAATTAGTGCCATTGGTATTATCCTTCAAAATAATTGAAAGCTTTAAAAATACACACACAAATTTGTACTGAAATTGCACTTTGGTAATATGCAAAAAATAAGCATAAAGTACGTAATTCCTGTCTCTAACATTCTTTCCCCACGTATTTTATTGTACTTGCGTGTACACATGTACACTGATCCGACATCCTAAGAATACCGATAAAGGAAATAAAATAAAAGCAAAAATACGTATAAACTTTTAAGAAAAGGCAATGGATAACCGGCTTCCAGCTCAATAGGAAAACCGAATTACCCCATAAGGGGCAAGTAAAAAATTCTATGCAAAAAGCCCTGAAACAACATCAGAAAAGAAAAGCATAGCCAATCATGGCAAAATAATTTGCTATCAGAAAATTATGTTGCCAAAATTTAAAAACCAGGCAACTTAAACACAGTTAAGGGCAAACTCTTCTCTCAAAACTACGTTGGCGAGCCCTTGGATTCGCCTCCCCTCTGCCTGCCGCTCCCGCGGCAGGTGGCGGGAAGGGGAATCCAGGTGCCTCCGTAGTTTAGGTTAGGGTCTTTTAGTCATTGCAGGTGAGGTTCTCGGGCGGATGGCGGTGCTACTTCTTAGAGTTTGTTTTCCGGGCTCCGATCCTCTTCGGGTACGTCGGTCTGGACGTAGTCGATGGAGTTCAAGCGTAAATTCCTACCATCTCTTCGGAGCGGCGAGGTTAGGGTTTCTCGTCGTATGGCGATATTTAGTGTCAGGTGCTACAGATGCAAACAAGGATTCAATGATTTTGGCTGAGGCTACAGGGTGCTGATCCTTAGAGGCACGTGCACGAAGACTTCCCGGCTGTCAGCGACAAGGTCAAGCCGGCTCCAATAGGGGAGCGGTGACAGCGGCGAGTCGGCGGCTCGTTCTGGCGGCAATAGTGTTTGTTTGCGGTCTTAAAATCTCAATGTAAGTTTTATTATGTTCGAGATGGTTTATACTTCCGCTGAACTTTGATGATATATCTGAATCATTTTTGCCAAAAAAAAAAACTTACACATAGTTAAAGTGCTGAAAAAATGCTTAAAGTAACCAAAAATATCCGACCATTAAGCAATATAAAATGTCTCAACTCTTATGTGGGACGAATGAACAAGTAGATTTTGAGGCAACTGCTAATTAACGAAACCATGCACTCGTATAAATTCTTTGCATGCAGGCAGGCAAGAAGATCAAGTACACAGACCTACTGGTTATGCCGAACAAGACCTCGACTTAGTAGATGAACAAGGAAAATGTGAGGAGGCTGATTTCTACGTGGTTGTCTTTAGAGCATCCACAATGTGCATTTTTCCTGCTTTAAGCGTCTGCCTCTGTAGTGAAGTACTGAATTGCCTGCCACCACTCTGCTTTCTCAGCTGAATTTTGACTCCACGGGCCAACCGTACTAAAGCGACGTGTTAGATGGAGTCGCCTATCTCCCCACGTACTCTTTTCTCCCCTATTTTTCCCACCAACTTCACTCCATAAATCATCGGTACACTAGCATCTTCTTCTCCGTCGCCAACGTACATCCCCTACACTAAGGCTCGCAACCGCATGTACCCATGGAGCCTCGCACTGGTGGCGCTCGTTCTGGCCACGTCGTGGATGTGCTCACTTCAACCATGCTCCGCTGACACGATGGTGCCTCAGCCGACCACGGCAGCGGCAAGCGCAGACAAGGTACCCGTCCGACCTGCCGCAAGTGTGCCGCTTGCTTCACCGGCTCCCACACCCGCAGCCACACCGGCGATGCCAGCGATGGCCACTGCGTCGAAGAAAATCCCGCTGCCCGTCCCGGTACCCGAGACACTTCCCGGCGCGGAAGGCCTCGGCTTCGGCGGTGGATACGGCGGGCAGACGGTGCCCGGCGGCGGCCTCGGTGGGTTCAACGGAGACCAGGGCTTCTTCGGCGGATGCTGCGGAGGCTTCGGGTACAACGGCGGTCCTGGGTATAATAACGGGCCGTTGTTCTTCAACTCGGCGCCCGCAACAAGATTGAGGCTGAGGATGGTGGCGACGGGAAACGGCTTCGCGCCTCTGCTGGTGGCTGGTGCTGCAGCCATGTTTTACGCGTGATTTGTATTCTATTTTACTTTATCTTCTTATTTTTTTGCTGCAGAGAGAAGACATATATGTTTGCATCATCAATTAATACAGTTTGGCTAAAGCACATCTAGATGTGCCATAAGTATTGCACATCTAAGTACTATGACATTGATTTTACATGAAGATTCGTTTGGATATTTCTTTTTATTTTTCTTTTCCTTTTTATGCTTGATTCACTCATCTAAATGTGCAATAACTTGGGCACATCTAGATATGTTCTAGACAAACCCCAATTAATATGTATCATGGGTTAATATTTAATGTAAGTAGTACGTACCAATATAAGATACCATGTTGGGGTCATTTTGTCAGCATTAGTGGCTGGGACGCGTCCTAGGCACGTCTCTTGAGGCGAGACTGTACGCACTAATTATGCTGCCGTATTTGTTAACGTCTCTATATAACTACTATATACATATAGCTTTGTGCAAAAATGGATAGTGTTTTTCTCAGTCATATGGCAGTCGACCTTTACTTCACAAATGAAATGCTTTGAAACTTAAGGATACAAATTTCAAAAGGAAGTTTTGACGCATTTACAGATGGACTATCCGTTGAACTACAATTTACATAGTAGTGACTAAGTATTTGTTGAACTACTATTTACATAGTACTCATAGTTATTTAATTAAGCTTACCATAGTATCCACTCAGCACCCAACTTGAATGACCATGAAAACCCAGTACTAATTATATTTGAATCCCTGCACTCAAAGAAAAGAAAATGCCATCTTATGGAAGACAAATAAAGGCAAAGTAACACACTCGAATTACATATTAAAGAAGGAAAGAGAGAATTTATATCTCACTGATCAAAATGAAACATGCTAGTGCTACAATATCAGACGCACCAAAAATGAGAAAGCAGTAGAATATGGCGGTGCATTTAAACTATATGCATTAATTCTATTACACACGACCCCGTCTATCAGAATATCAAGTCATGTCACCAGGAAAATGTGTATTATTGCTTCTAATCAGTAAGACATCAGGATCAACAACTTTGAGTTTGTAAAAAGGAAAAGTACTTATATGTTAGATAGCTAGAAATCTTGCCAAATCATCAACACACTGCTGCGGGTAAGTGATTCCTAAATTCAGAGCTACAAAAAAAATTTAGCATCAACAAGACTTTTGCTTAAAGAGAGTGTTTAAATTGCATCAAAACTTGAAGGCAGATCGGTACTAATTAGTACAACAACAAATATCAAGCAGCAGATGACATATTAGGTATAGAATTTATCTATTCATCAACTAATTAGCAATTAGCGTGATCCTAGAGTAGATAAGAAGCATTATTATAGAGTAGGACATTTTGTATTTAAACCTGGATCTACAAAATATTTATGGAGGATAACCACAATGTATCAACTGAAGCCACAGTAGGATACGGCCAGTCGGTATGTTAAAAACAACGGTGGCATAGAGTAAAGCATCGATAATCAAGACATCCCCATGTGCTCAAAGAATTGAGATCTAGAGAGAGAGGGCCGTTAGAGACAGTGGGGGAAGAACGACAGGAAGATTGCCTATGACACACGAAACTCCTGCTAGGCAAGCGGTCGTGATGGCATGCTACATGTAGTGTTAAGAGTGTCCCAAACTTCTATAGAATAGAAAAAACAGAGTGCTTCAGTAGATGAACCATTCAATTTGAGTTCAAAATTGTTACACAGACTCATGCAAGTTCCCCACTCTAGTTAACATGTAAAATCTGAAAGCCAAACGCTTTGACTGACAACGTACATGTGCCTCCAGTATTAGTAGTATGAGTGAACGGTGATATTATATCCATAAGGTCCTCGCATATTTTTATTTTCAAAGAGAAAAATAATGAAAAGCAGAGAGTGCCCACTAAAACATGGGCGAATATACACTATAAAAGGTCTTCCTTGCATGAGTTACTAACACTACACCATCACAACAGTGTTGTCAAACATGAAGTCATGTCTTCTTTTGTATAATCACCAAATAATTCTATTGCAATGTTTGGGATTCAGGGTCAGTTTGGTTGCCTTCCTGGTGAACTCGTGGCTGGCCACAAGCGTGCCTGAAACCTGCCTGAGACTTGTTTGGATAGTATCCTGAGCATTTGACACCATGCCTGGCCTGAAAAAGCCTGTCGTCATTAGCCTGGGTCAATCCAGGCACGACCATTAGGCTGAGGCCAGGCCACCGATTTCACAAGCCTGGTGGGTGCCTGGCGATGGATTAGTGTTAAAATATTCTGTTGGGCCAGTGGGCTCCACAGTTGTACGTATTGTTGGTTCTATAAAATATTCTCTAATGCTTTTCCAAGCCAGGGCATCAACCAAACGTCATTCGCTCATGCCAGCCTGACCAGGCATACAACACAGATGCTCTCAGCCCGTTCCAGGCATTGACTTTGTCCAGAAACCGTGGCCAAGACTCAAATCAAACAAGCTGTCAAACTCTCTCGGTACATAGAAGAGTAGTAATAATTGTTGGGTGGATTTCTTGGGACGGATTTGAGTGAAAACTTGGTCTTCGGTCATTGGCCGGAGCCGGTGATGACGATGCCTTTATCATTGTTTCCTTCATGAAGGCATCATCAAAGTACAAATCCCAAACCCACCCAATACCTTCGGGGGAAACCCTAGATCGGTTGATCGGATGACGGCGGCATTCATGTGCCGTTACCCTCTTGGGGGCGGCATTCTTGGAGATGTACTCCGGCTCGAGGGACCAGCGGATGGCTTCTTCGGTGGAGCGGTGTTTCTTTGTACATATTCATAGCGGCGGCTCTTGGCTGCATGGAGCAGCGGAGACTTGGCGTCAGATGTGTGGTGATGGACACGTGTAGGAGGTCGACGCTGCCCAGCGTCGTGGCGGCGTCGGCGGCAGCTAGACCGGGCAAGGTAGATGAAGCAGTATAGTTCTGAAGATGGATTGGTGGCAGGTGGCTGCGGCGGCCTCATACCCGGCAAGCGTCCTGATTGAGGAGCACGCCGGACTGGTGGGTGCCCATACCCGGCGTCCTGGTTGGGACCTCAGGTCTTAGATGTTAGGTTTGGCTGCGAGGTCTGTTTGGTATTAGGCCTAGACTATCAGCGCCCCTTCATCAACTGGATAGGAGTAGCGACATATGTTGCTTAGATGGTGGCTTTGGTCTTACAGTTGTATGACTTTATAAGGTCTTGTGCTAATAATTAATAAAATGGTTGTATGCATCGTCTAGATGCAGAGGTCGGGGGCATTCCTCCATTTCTAAAAAAAATAAGAGTAGTAATAAAGGACAACAGTAAATAGTGATACAATAATCTCCTTTCTTTTGACCTTCATTTTTTACTAAAATTATGGTAACTTTTATCACTGTCAACAGAAGCAAGTAATTCAGCTGATACTAAATCTAATTTAAAGGACTAACTGTAATTAATTAGCTAGAGTGCTCACTGGAATATATTTTTGCAGCCTTCGACCACAAATCGAGCTTTCTTCATGGCCGCTCTCACTTTAGTTCAACTGGCAAGTCCTTCGTGGCTGCTCTCATCTTTTTTAGCTGGTGGCCACCAGCTAGATGCACATAGCACACTGAAAAAAGGTAACCAGAGGAGATATCTCATTGATGAACTGAACATGCTATAACCCAGAAACCAAAAATAACTCACCATCAGATAACTTAATTCTTAAGCTTCCTATAAAGGGGAAAACTTACTATGCCAGTCACGTACATATAGTCACAACATGTGAACCCCAACACAAAACTAATCTTACAACATGTATGCAGCAAATGTACAGATGGGAAAAGGTAGAAGGAAACACAGAGAACACAATGGAACAAAAGAAAGCCATTTTTTCACCTAAAGTTATTGTCAAATGCAGCAACAACATGTGTGCATTTTCTTGAAATGTACATATTGGAAAAAGGCAAAAAAGAATATATATTACACATTGCAGTGACACACAGTCAGTGATCCTATGGGCTATTGCATCAGTGGAGAAGCCAGAAAATACGACATAGAAGTCACTTAAAAGTCTATCGCCATATTAGCATGCAGATCAAAAGTATTGAATAGACTGCAATCTGTTGGGTGGATGGAACGAGCTACACTTACTGTCATCTCAAACTGGCCAATAATGTCGAGTGGGCATAACACCCTTGAAAATAAATCATAGTTTTCTAGTTTAATCACAAGCGTCATGGAATCACAAGCTATGATATACTTCTCACTAACTGACCAAGCTGATCCTTGAACGTAGATCCTGTACCTATCACCCAACACAACAATTTCAGTATCAAAGACAGAACAAACAAGTCCCTACCTAACTTTTAATGGAAGAAAACAAACCTATGGGTGCATTAAATGGCCAAACATGATTTCTTATATCCTTCCACTAGTAGAAAAGAGGGCAACGGTCCAGACTGGGTCAGCCCATTAGTCCCGGTTCAGTCCAGAACCGGGACCAATGGGGGCATTGGACCCGGTTCGTGAGCCCAGGGGCCGGCCGGGCCACGTGGGCCATTGGTCCCGGTTCATCTGGACCTTTTGGTCCTGGTTGGTGGGATGAACCGGGACCAATGGGCCTCGCTCCTGGCCCACCACCATTGGTCCCGGTTGGTGGCTTGAACTGGGACCAAAGGCTCCCCTTTAGTCCCGGTTCATGCCACCAACCGGGACAAATGAGGTGCCTATATATACCCCCTCGCGTAAGAGCAGAGCACACTGCTCTATTTTTTTCTGGCCGAGGGGGAGAGGGCTTGGTGGTGCTCTAGCTCACCTCCTATGCACACCAGGTGTTCGATGGAATGCCCGAGCCACATTACTTAAGCTTTCTCCTCTCCAAGCTCGACCTCCAAGCTCCATTTTCCTCAATATTTGTCTAGGTTTAGCGGTCCTTCACGCCCCGTCCCCGTCTTCACCGCCGTCGATCACCCGCGCCGAGCTCATTGCCGGCACCACCGTGGTGACCCTCTTGTTCTTATCTTCTTTCTGAAAGGAAAAATATTCTTACTTGTATGTTTACATAGATGCTTGTATTATTTTCTTACTTTTATTATTGCATCTTATATAGTGCGATGGTTTTGGTATCTGCCCCCGTCGGCCCTCGTCCTATCTATGATTCGGATGTGGTATATATATTATCTTTATAACTATTGGTTCATTTATTGTTTATGAAAATTATGCCGACCAACGTGACATAGATTTTATTTATGTAGGATGTATGTGAATCGGAAATGCTAACCGACCCTATTGTCGAGAGGTTAAATTTAGTTGAAGAAGAAAACAATTTGTTGAAGAAAAAAAATTGAGGAGGAGAATATGATATTGGAGTTGCATGTTGCGGATGTCGTAGATGATCACAAGATCAAGATGGATGCAATGCACTTGAAGATTAGAAAGATTAGAAAATATGCCATTCATACCGAGGCTTGGTATCATTATGCCGTTGGATCAATTGTTACCTTGGTTGCGATTATGATCGCATTTGTTTTCGCATTGAAATGTTTTACATAGTTTCAATGTATGGTTTAATTAATTAGATGCTCTGGAGAGCTATATGTTGTTAGATGATAACTATGTATGTACTTTGGTTTTAATGTGATGATGAACTTCTATTAATTTGGACACTTAATTATATATAATGCACGCAGATGAACCGGCAATGGATGTACGGTGACAGACACACCTCCGAGTACATTAAGGGCATGCATGAGTTTCTCGATGCGGCTGAGGCAAACAAGCATAATGGTTTTATGTGTTGTCCATGCACTGAATGTGGGAATACGAGGTCTTACTCTAACCGGAAAATCCTTCACTCCCACCTGCTTTACAAGGGTTTCATCCCACACTATAACGTTTGGACGAGGCACGGAGAAATAGGGGTTATGATGGAAGACGGCGAAGAAGAAGAGTACGATGACAACTATGTGCCCCCTGAATACGGTAATGCTGCAACGGGGGGAGCTAGTGAAGATCAAGAGGAACCAAACGATGTGCCCAATGATGCTGCAATGGGTGAAGCTGTTGAAGATCAAGAGGAACCAGACGATGTGCCCGATGATGATGATCTCCGCCGGGTCATTGTCGATGCAAGGACGCAATGCGAAAGTCAAAAGGAGAAGCTGAAGTTCGATCGCATGTTAGAGGATCACAAAAAAGGGTTGTACCCCAATTGCGAAGATGGCAACACAAAGCTCGGTACCGTACTGGAATTGCTGCAGTGGAAGGCAGAGAATGCTGTGGCTGACAAAGGATTTGAAAAGCTACTGAAAATATTGAAGAAGAAGCTTCCAAAGGATAATGAATTGCCCGACAGTACATACGCAGCAAAAAGGTCGTATGCCCTCTAGGATTGGAGGTGGAGAAGATACATGCATGCCCTAATGACCGCATCCTCTACCGCGGTGCATACAAGGATCTGAACGCATGCCCGGTATGCGGTGCATTGCGGTATAAGATCAGACGAGATGACCCTTGTGATGTTGACGGCGAGCCCCCCAGGAAGAGGGTTCCTGCGAAGGTGATGTGGTATGCTCCTATAATACCACGGTTGAAACGTCTGTTCAGAAACGAAGAGCATGCCAAGTTGATGCGATGGCACAGTGAGGACCGGAAGAAAGACGGGAAGTTGAGAGCACCCGCTGACGGGTCGCAGTGGAGAAAAATCGAGAGAAAGTACTGGGATGAGTATGCAAAGGACCCAAGGAATGTATGGTTTGCTTTAAGCGCGGATGGCATTAATCCTTTCCGGGAGCAGAGCAGCAATCACAGCACCTGGCCCGTGACTCTATGTATGTATAACCTTCCTCCTTGGATGTGCATGAAGCGGAAGTTCATTATGATGCCAGTTCTCATCCAAGGCCCTAAGCAACCCGGCAAAGACATTGATGTGTACCTAAGGCCATTAGTTGAAGAACTTTTATAGCTGTGGAATGGAAACGGTGTACGTACGTGGGATGAGCACAGACAGGAGGAATTTAACCTATGATGTGGCACAGGTTATCTATGTGAAGGACATGTCTACCAAACCGAGAAAAAGAAAAGATAAGGAAGCGAATACATCATACGATGAGCCAAAGCGCTACATAGTTCTTTCAGGAAAAAGGGATATCCTGGGAGTGGAGGGCAAGACAGACATGTTTGAAGATTATGAAAAGTTTCATGAAATGCCTCCCTTCAATGTCAAGGCTGACCCAAGCATCCTGATAAACGATGAAGATTATCCATGGTTACGGCGCAATAAGCAAATGACACAAGCGAAGAAAAAGTGAAGACTTTCTCCCGCCACTATTATGATGATACCATGCCAACTTTGTAACACACGAGTATGCTATGCCAACTTTTTGAGAGTTCATTTGAAAACTATGAATTTAGGTCGAATTTTCTCTATAGGTGCATCTATGTTCATTTTTTTAGTAAGTTAATCACAAACTTGTGATTCACACAAATTTCAAAGAATTCAGATTTTAACTATTCAAATTTGAAAACTAATGGCACTAACAGAAAGTTTATAATTTTTCTAAAACTAATGGCACTAATAGAAAGTTTATAATTTTGCTGACCTAAAAGCAAAAAGAATTAAAAAATAAAGCAAAAAACAAAAGAAAATAAATAATACAGAAAACAAAACAAAAAACTAAAAAAAATAAAAATAGCAACAATAAGTATTTTGTTGTAAGTAGAAACAAAATAAAATAAATAAAGCAACAAAGAAAACTAAAAAAGTAAAAAAGTGTTTTCAAATTTGAAAACTAATGGCACTAACAGAAAGTTTATAATTTTTCTAAAACTAAAAGCAAAAAGAATTAAAAAAATAAAGCAAAAAAACAAAAGAAAATAAATAATGTAGAAAACAAAACAAAAAAATGGAAAAAAAATAGGCACTAAAAGCAAAAAAACAAAAAAAAGTGTTTTCAAATTTGCAAACTAATGGCACTAACAGAAAGTTCATAATTTTTGTGACCTAAAAGAAAAAAATCACTAAAAAACTATAAGTATTTAGTTCTAAGTAGAAATGAAAAACAAATAGTAAAAAAAATGCCACCTACTGGGCCACCACGGCCTGAATACGACTAGAAGCCCATCCATGGGCCAGGATTCAGGCCCGTAGAAGGCCCAGCAGGCCCACAGGCATAGCGGTGTGAGATTAGGCCCAAAAGCCTGCAGTTCTGAGGAGTTCGATGGAGAGGGCGGGGCAGCGCTTATAAACAGGTGTGGCCGCTCCTCAGCTAGCGAGGTGGGACTAAACATCCCGCCGCACCACGGCTTTGGCAAGCGCAGGCCTTTGGTCCCGGTTGGTGGCACCAACCGGGACTAAAGGGGGGCATTGGTCACGGTTTGTGCCACGAACCGTGACCAATGCCCCCCTTTAGTCCCGGTTGGTGCCACCAACCGGGACCAAAGGCCGCCGCTTCCCGCCCTTTGGACTGCTGAAAAGAGGCCTTTGGTCTCGGTTGGTGGCACCAACCGGGACTAAAGGTGGCATTGGTCCCGGTTGGTGCCATGAACCGGGACCAATGCTCTTGGTATATAACCAGGACTTGTGAAAATTTCAGTTTCTCATCGACATTTGCCCCCGACGACGCCGAGCTCATCGACGCCGCCAGGCTGCCCCGACGCCGTCCGCCGCCCCTGCAGTCGCCCCCGACTACACCGTCGCCGTCGCCCGTGCCTCGCCGTCGGCCGTGCCCTCGCCCGACGCTGCTCGACGCTCGCCGCCCTGCCCCGACGCGCGTCGCGCGCCCCGGCCCGCCCGTCGTCGTCGCCCTGCCCCGCCCGTCGTCGTCGCCCCTGCCCCGCCCCGCCCGTCGCCGTCGCCCCTGCCGCGCCCGTCGCCGTCGCCCCGCCCCGCCCGTCGCCGTCGCCCTGCCCCTCCATTGGTCCGGCCTCCAGTTTTTTTTCATATATTATATGCTTGTGTATATTGTGTATATTGCTTCTTTATGTATATTATGTATATATATTGTGTATATTGCTTCTTTTCAGATTTTTTTTCATATATATGTTTGTATTTTGTATTTTGCTTTTTTATAAAAATGTATGTATGTTTGTATGTTCTCTGTGTATATATGTTCATATATGCAAAAGTTAGATTTAAATATTTAGAAAAGGATTATCTATATATGTTCTCTGATTTAGTACATTTTATGTTAGTTTCATTTCTAGAAAAGTTTTATATATTTAGGAGAGGAAAAAGGAAAATAAGAAGAGGAAAAAGGAGAAGAAGAGGAGAGGAAGAAAAGGAAGAGGAGAAGAAGAGGAGAGGAAGAAAAGGAAGAGGAGAAAAAGAAAGAAATAGAGGAGAAGAAGAAAAAATACAAAAATTTTCTATTTTTTCTTCTTCTCCTCTATTCCTTTCTTCTTCTCCTCTTTTTTTCTTCTTCTTTTTCTTTGATCTGCTCCTCTATTCCTTTCTTCTTCTCCTCTTTTTATTTCTTCTTCGTATTCTTATGTTTTATCGGGTCTGTCGTCGTTGATATACCCCTCCCGATAAGTTCAACACGAAGGGGGGGTCTATATACCCCCTCCCGATAACTTCAACACGAGGGGGGGTCGATATACCCCCTCCCGATAACTTCAACACGAGGGGGGGGTCGATATATAGACCACCTCCCGATAACTTCAACACGAGGGGGGGTTCGATATACCCTAAATAGTAAGTATCGTCGGTGTGAGATACATGTGGCCGTCGGTGTCGGACAGTACATCCACGTCCCACAAGTGACGCGGGCGTCGACCCGCGTCACTTGTGGGACGTGGATGTAGTGTCCGACACTGACGGTCACATATATCTCACACCCACGATACTTGCTATTTAGGGTTTCCTCTACCGCTCGGCGACCCTGACCCTCGACGACCCTCGTTCCCGATAAAATAAAGAGGAAGAAGAAGAAAAAAACAGAAGAAATTCTTTCTCCTCTTTTTTTTCTTCTTCTTCCTCTTTTTTTTATCGGGAACGAGGGTCGTCGAGGGTCAGGGTCGCCGAGCGGTATAGGAAACCCTAAATAGCAAGTATCGTCGATGTGAGATACATGTGGCCGTCGGTGTCGGACACTACATCCACGTCCCACGAGTGACGCGGGCTTCGACGCCCACGTCACTTGTGGGACGTGGATGTAGTGTCCGACACCGACGGCCACATGTATCTCACACCCACGATACTTGCTCTTTAGGGTTTCCTCTACCGCTCGGTGACCCTCGACGACCCTCGTTCCCGAAAAAAAAGAGTTAGAAGAAAAAAAAAGAGCTTCTCCTCTTTTTTTTTTCTTCCTCTTCTTTTTGTATCCTTGAAGCGTTGTCGAGGCCACCCCAAAGCCTAGAGAAGCAGCGTCGAGGCCACCCCAAACCCTAGAGAAGCAGCATCGAGGCCACTAATTAATATTAGTTCTACGTTTGCCACTAATATATCCATCTGTCATGTTTGAATAATAATTGCCATGTTGTAAATATTTGTAGAAACTATGGACACCGCCCGAGACGAAGTACAAGAAGAGTTGTTGGGGGACATAATAGCACGAGGAAGTGATGCTGTCTTCTCGTTGTTTCTCAATGACACCGATGGTCTGGAAGCAGCTGGCTATGATTATGATGGCTCCGATGACCTAATGCCGGTGCAAGGAGACCGTGAGGACGGCTCCGGTGACCCAATGCATGTGCAAGAAGGAGATCATCATGACGTCTCCGGTGACCGAACCAAGTCCGGCCAGGTATATATATTAGTTAAGCTTCTACTGACTAGATAATTGATGCATTCATTGTTTTGGTATGTACACATATTAATTAAGTCTTTGTTCTTTTTTCTAGCCCTCCGGATCGAGCACAACTTCGGTAAAGAGACGAGGCCCGAAGAAAAAGTTGAGCTCGAATGAAAAGTTTGAGATCATAGCAATCACGCCCGATGGCCAACGATTCAACCCCTCCGGACAAAGAGCGCATTTGTTGCTCAGTGCGGGGTTTTGGTTAGGGACAAGATCCCGATCAGCATCCAGCAATGGTTAAAGCCGGCTACAGAAGACCCTAAGGTGTCTTATGTCAATGATATGCATAAAAATGATCTTTGGACTGAGCTGAAGTCAAATTTCACCCTACCGCAAGAGGATGATCCGGAGAAGCCAGTTAAAGAGCAATTAATCAAGTCTTTTGCTCTTAAAAGGATGGCAGAACTATTCAGGAGGTGGAAGAAAGAGCTGAATAAGTTTGTTGAAAATAAAGAGACACCAAAATTCAAGGGCAGATATGAGAAGATCAGAGATCACTAGCCCGCATTTGTGGCCCACAAGACATCGGAAAAGAGTAAGAAGATGTCGGCGACAAATAAGCAAAATGCTGCGAAGAAGAAGCATCACCATCGCACGGGGTCAGGTGGCTACCTCGTAGCCCAGCCTAAGTGGGCCAAGACTAAGAATGATCTGGTTGATAGAGGGATCGAACCAGAGACAATTAACTGGCCATACCATTGCCGGACTTGGTTCTTCGGGGCTGGCGGAAACTTGGACCCTGTATCAGGGAAGTGCATTTGGACGAACGATCAAATGGACATACCAGTCAAGAAGCTTCAGCAGTATATCGAAGCAGCGTAGCAAGGGACGTTCATTCTAGACAGAGAGAACGACGAGCTCACAATGGCCCTCGGGAATCCTGAGCACCCTGGACGGACATGAGGCACGCCAGACTCCATTCCATGGAAGGTTGGGTTTCTGGACGCAGGCGGTTACAAATGCCAGGAGAGGAGGAAAAAAGTGCAGCAGACCCAAATGCAGGCGCTGCAAGCAAGGGTACAAGAGATAGAGGAACGAGAAGCAAATCGCAGCAAACGAACTGCCGAAGCTTCCCCCGAAGCTACCCCGCCATCTCAGCGGAGAAGCAGCGTGGCTTCCACCGAGCTGCTTCAGCCGGAGCATGTCTTGACGGCTCCTGCCAGCTATCCCGTGGATGCTATCACGGAGTCTCAAAATTGCCACATTATGGCTCAATGGATTAATATGAAGGTCAAGGTGGCTGTTGGCTCTGTTTTTCCTACTGAACCCGGCGCAACTTCTCACTGCCGGCCGATTCCAGAAGGATATGCTAGGGTGATGGTGGATGAAATAACAGAGGAATTTGAGGACCTCCAGCTTGACCACCCTACCGGTGAAGGGGAGACTCGGCTGGGTTCTGCTCTGAAGACTCCATGCCTATGGCGGAAGGAGCTCATCAACCTTTCGAACTGGATGCCTCCTCCTCCTCCTCCTTCGGCGAGTCAGGGCACTCCACCTCCTCCACCGCCACCTCCTCCGGCGAGGGACGATCAGGGCACTCGGTCGGCTCCTTCTCGGGCGTGTGGCGGCACTCCGCCTCCTTCTCCGCCTGCGCCGGCGCGCCCGAGCAGCCAGCCTCCTCCTTCTCCGCCTCGTCAGCAAGGGCGGAAGAGACCTGCCGCCGCTCCGGCTGCTTCGGCGCGTCGTAGTCCTTCTCCTCCGCCTCGTAAGCAAGTAAAGAAGACAACCGCTCCGTATGCTCTGCCGGCGTCTAGCAGTACAGCCAGAGGCGGGAGGACATACAGATTCGGTCCTTCTCTGAAGACTCCAGAGAAGTTACCATACGAGAGGACTCTGGAGGAGAACGCCGAGATCGTGCGAGAAGAAGTGAGGAACTTCTTTGAAGGGGTGAAAGCAAAGAAATATCCACCTCCGGAGGAGAAGGTAGATCCGGTGAAAGCGAAGCGCACTCTGGCTGCCCTGACAAAACCACCCAAGTCTCCGCCGAAAGGAAACTATGAGCGCATTATTGGAAAGGAATTTGCCGAAGCGGAGCGGTCGGGAAGTACTGTCGGTGATCAAAGGCTGAAAGAACGATGAGCTGGGAAACAAATTGCCCAGCTCGGCGAACAAGCGAAGCAATCGTGCCCCCCACTCAAGGTGCCTAGCGACATCGTCGCTAATGATCCAAGGATGGTGCCCGGTTATAGCAATCTTGGAGATTACCTGCCCGATGATGTACATTATGATTTCATGAAGGTGCAGATACAAAGATACGAGTATGAGAAGCCTCTCGTCAAAGATGAAAGATCTCTATCAACGATGATGCGAAGATTGCATGATTGGTACTTGAAAATCTGCAGAGAGTCTGGGGGGAGGAGTACTTTGTATGTGAGAGTTAAAAAAGAGCATGACCTCGTTGGAATTGATCTGTTGCCTATTCCATTTGAGGAGTTCTTTCAGTTTTTCAATCAATTGGCCCTCGATAAAGCAACGGTCACCTGCTACTGTCTGTAAGTAGTTCTACTTCTGTCATTAAGTCTCTCTATATAGCTCAGATCTTTCATTGCATGTATTTATAATTATCCTCACTATATTATGCAGATTGAAGATCATCGAATTGAAGAAAAGTCAAATCGGTGATATTGGGTTCATTAACACAAATCTCATAGATGCAACTGAGGTTAAATTTCATGCCGCAGATACCGAGGCCAACTTGCTACGATCGTTGGTAATAAATGAAAACAAAGATATAATACTCTTTCCTTACAACTTCAAGTGAGTGTTACTGTCTTGTGCATATTCGGTTTCCCTTATATATTAGTCAAGGTTATAGTAATGTAATTGATGAGTTATGCATGCGTGTGCAGTTTCCACTATATTCTCCTAGAGATTAAGCTTGAGCAGGGACTAGTAACCGTCTTAGACTCAAGACGAAAAGATCCCTAGGACTACTATGCGGACATGACTCAAATGCTTGAGAAGTAAGTTAAATCGATCATTATCCACCATATCAGCAACTTTGTTCCTTTCCTGATATATCAACTAATTGTTTTCTTTGTCTGGCAGGGTTTGGAAAAAATTCACCAAAAAAGCTCCGGGACTCCCGAAGAAGCTGCAATTTAGACACCCGAAAGTAAGTACTATAGTAGCATGTTCCGCGCATCTCCTATTGATTCAAGCGCTAGTTTCATCAATACCATTTGGCATTCTTGCTTATCAGTTTGATTAACCTCTATTTCTTGTAAAGTGGTTGTGGCAGGAACAAGGGAATGATTTCTGTGGATACTACGTTTGCAAGTCCATCCGCCACACGACCTGTGAGCGGGGCTACTCTGACGAACAATATGAAGTGCGTAAATAACAACATTCATAATTTTATTTTATTACCATCAGTTGTGTTGAGTTTCATTCATTCATATATATATGTATTGACCCCCTTCTTCAAATTAGATGTTTCGGAAGCGGGATGAACTCCTAGCACCAGCTCGCATGCGAGCAATTCAAGAGGAATTGGCGGCATTCTTTCTTGACCACATGATCGCTGAAGACAGAGAATAATATGTGGACCATGAGTCCATATGTTAGGAGATTATATTTGTAAGAGATAATTATTGTATATATGTAGCCGGTAGTGTCGGATAGATATACGAGAACTTTGTTGTTCGACCAATCTCTCGGAGAAGTAGAGGTGGTCGATATCACTTCTCTCTGTATGCATATATGTTCATGACGATCTTATGTTTCCTTCATTTGCTTACTAGCTAGCTAGCGTGTCTAGTCCTCTCTATATGTATGTATAGTACGTAGCGTCGACCAAGCACGGACATAAGAGAGGACACTGTTGGGGATCGTAGCAGAAATTTAAAATTTTCTATGCATCACCAAGATCAATCTATGGAGTAATCTAGCAACGAGGGGAAGGAGAGTGCATCTACATACCCTTGTAGATCGCTAAGCGGAAGCGTTCAAGTGAACGGGGTTGATGGAGTCGTACTCGTCGTGATCTAAATCACCGATGATCCTAGCGCCGAACGGACGGCACCTCCGCATTGAACACACGTACGGAATGGAGACGTCTCCCACGCCTTGATCCAGCAAGGAGGAGGGAGAGGTTGAGGAAGAGAGTCCAACAGCAGCATGACGGTGTGGTGGTGATGGAGTGGCAGTTCTCCGGCAGGGCTTCGCCAAGCTCACGCGGAGGAGGAGAGGTATTGGAGGAGGGGCTGCGCCAGGTTCAAGGGTGTGGCCGCCCTCCCACCCCTCCACTATTTATAGGTGGGGAGAGAGGGGTCTGGCCCCCTTAGATCCCATCTAGGGTTTGGGCAGCGGCCAAGGGGGGGGGAGGAGTGCCTCCCAAGTCAAGTGGAGGCCCTCCCCCTTAGGGTTTCCCCTCTCCCATGCGCATGGGCCTTGGGGGGCTGGTGCCCTTGGCCCATTAAGGTTAGGGCGCCCCCCTACAGCCCATGCTGCTGTATTGGACGTGGTGGAACATTTTCCGGACCTCCGGACCCCTCCGGAATCCTCCGGAACCTTCCGGAAGCTTCCCGGTACAATACCGGAAAAAACCAAACTTTTCCCGGGACCCGAACAACAACTTTCCATATATAAATCTTTACCTCCGGACCATTCCGGAACTCCTCGTGACATCCGGGATATCATTTGGGACTTCGAAAAACATTCGGTAATCACATACAAGTCTTCCTAATAACCCTAGCATCATCGAACCTTAAGTGTGTAGACCCTACGGGTTCGGGAACCATGCAGACATGACCGAGACAACTCTCCGGCCAATAACCAACAGCGGGATCTGGATACCCATGTTGGCTCCCACATGTTCCACGATGATCTCATCGGATGAACCACGATGTCGAGGATTCAATCAATCCCGTATTCAATTCCCTTTGTCCAGTGGTATTGTACTTGCCCGACATTCGATCGTCGGTATCCCGATACCTTGTTCAATCTCGTTACCGGCAAGTCTCTTTACTCGTTCCGTAACACATCATCCCGTGATCAACTCATTGGTCACATTGTGCACATTATGATGATGTCCCACCGAGTGGGCCCAGAGATACCTCTCCGTTACACGGAGTGACAAATCCCAGTCTCGATTCGTGCCAACCCAACAGACACTGTCGGAGATACCTGTAGTGAACCTTTGTAGCCACCCAGTTACATTGTGACGTTTGGCACACCCAAAGCACTCCTACGGTATCCGGGAGTTGCACAATCTCATGGTCTAAGGAAATGATACTTGACATTAGAAAAGCTTTAGCATACGAACTACACGATCTTTGTGCTAGGCTTAGGATTGGGTCTTGTCCATCACATCATTCTCCTAATGATGTGATCCCGTTATCAACGACATCCAATGTCCATGGTCAGGAAACCGTAACCATCCATTGATCAACGAGCTAGTCAACTAGAGGCTTACTAGGGACATGGTGTTGTCTATGTATCCACACATGTATCTGAGTTTCCTATCAATACAATTCTAGCATGGGTAATAAACGATTATCATGAACAAGGAAATATAATAATAACCAATTTATTATTGCCTCTAGGGCATATTTCCAACAGTCTCCCACTTGCACTAGAGTCAATAATCTAGTTCACATCGCCATGTGATTAACACTCATAGGTCACATCGCCATGTGACCAACATCCAAAGAGTTTACTAGAGTCACTAATCTAGTTCACATCACTATGTGATTGATACTCAATGAGTTCTGGGTTTGATCATGTTATGCTTGTGAGAGAGGTTGTAGTCAATGGGTCTTGCCATATTCAGATCCCTATGTATTTCGCAAAACTTTATATCGTAGATGCTGCTACCACGTTCCACTTGGAGCTATTCCAAATTATTACTCCATTATACGTATCTGGTATCTCTACTCAGAGCTATCTGGATAGGTGTTAAGCTTGCATCGACGTAACTCTTTATGTCGAACTCTTTATCACCTCCATAACCGAGAAACATTTCCTTATTCCTCTAAGGATAATTTTGACTGCTATCTAGTGATCCACTCCTAGATCACCTTTGTACCCTCTTGCCAGACATGTGGCAAGGCACACATTAGGTGCGGTACTTCAGCATGGCATACCGTATAGAGCCTATGACAAGAGCGTAGGGGACGACCTTCGTCCTTCTTGTTTCTTCTGCCGTGGTCAAGCTTTGAGTCTTACTCAACTTCACACCTTACAACTCAGGTAAGAACCCCTTCTTTGACTGATCTATTTTGAACTCCTTCAAAAACATGTCAAGGTGTGCGTTTTTTGAAAGTATCATCAGACGTCTTGATCTATTTCTATAGATCTTGATGCCCAATATGTAAGCAGCTTTGTCTAGGTCTTCCTTTGAAAATCACTCTTCAAACAACCGTTTATGCTTTCCAGAAATTCTACATCATTTCGAATCAACAATATGTCATCCACATGTACTTATCAGAAATGTTGTAGTGCTCCCACTCACTTTCTTGTAAATACAAGTTTCTAGCAAACATTGTATAAACCTAAAAGCTTTGATCAGTCCATCAAAGCATATATTCCGACTCCGAGATGCTTGCTCTAGTCCATAGAAGGATCGCTGGAGCCAGCATACCTTTTAGCATCCTTAGGATCGACAAAACTTTGATTGTATCACATACAACTCTTTCTTATGAAAACTGGTAAGAAAACTTGTTTTTGACATCCATCTGTCAGATTTCATAATCAAAAAATACAGCTAATGCTAACATGATTCCGACAGACTTAAGCATCGCTACGGGTGAGAAATTCTCATCGTAGTCAACTCCTTGAACTTGTGAAAAGACTCTTTCCCACAAGTCGAGCTTCATAGACGGTAACATTACCGCCCATGTCCATCTTCTTCTTAAAGATCCATTTATCTCAATGGCTTGCCGATCATCGGGCAAGTCCACCAAAGTCCATACTTTGTTCTGATACATGGATCCTATCTCGGGTTTCATGGCTTCTAACCATTTGTTGGAATACGGGCCCACCATCGCTTCTCCATAGCTCGTAGGTTCATTGTTGTCTAACAACATGATATCTAAGACAGGATTACCGTACCACTCAGGAGTAGTACATATCCTTGTCGACCTATGAGGTTCGATAGCAACTTGATCCGAAGCTTCATGATCACTATCATTAACTTCCTCTTCAACAGACGTAGGCGCCACAGAAAACATCTTTCTGTGTTGCATCACTCTCTGGTTGAAACAAAGGTTCGAAAACCTCATCAAGTTCTATCTTCCTTCCACTCAATTCTTTCGAGAGAAACTCTTTCTCGAGAAAGGACTCGTTCTTAGCGACAAACAATTTGCCCTCGGATCTGAGATAGAAGGTATACCCAACTGTCACCCTTGGGTATCCTATGAAGATGTGTTTGTCCGCTTTGGGTTTGAGCTTCTCCGGCTGAAGCCCTAAGCATCGCATCCCCAAACATTAAGAAACGCAACTTTGGTTTCTTGCCAAACCAATGTTCATATGACGTCGTCTCAACGGACTTAGATGGTGTCCTATCTAAAGTGAATGCAGTTGTCTCTGACGCATAACCTCAAAATGAAAACGGTATATTGGTAAGAGACATCATAGATCCCACCATATCTCATAGGGTTCGATTACAACGTCCGTACACACCATTACCTTGTGGTGTTCCAGGTGGCTTCAACTGTGAAACAATTCCACAATGTCTTAAGTGATTGCCAAGCTCATAACTCAGAAAATCCCCTTTTGATCAGATTGTAGGAACATGATCTTATTGTTATGATGATTCTTAACTTCACTCTGAAATCGCTTGAACTTTTCAAACGTTTTAGACGTGTGCTTCATTAAGTAGATATACCTATATCTACCCAAATCATCAGTGAAGATGAGAAAATAGCGACATCCACCTCACGCTTCAATTCTCATTGGATCACACACATCAGCATGCATGATTTCCAACAAGTCACTTTCCCGTTTCATTGTACCTGAAAACGGGGTCTTAGTCATCCTGCCCATGAGGCATGGCTCGCATGTGTCAAGTGATTCAAAATCAAGTGACTCCAAACATCCATCGACATGGAGTTCCTTCATGCATCTTACGCCAATATGACCTAAGCGGCAGTGCCACGAGAAAGTGGTACTATCATTATTAACTCTACATCTTTTGGCGTGAACATGTGTATTACCATGACCGAGATTCAATGAACCATTTACATATGGTGCATGACCATGAAAGGTATCATTCATGTAAACAGAATAACCATTATTCTCTAACTTAAATGAATGACCGTATTGCAATGAACATGATCTAATCATATTCATGCTCAACGTAGACACCTGATAACATTTATCTAGGTTCAATACTAATCCCGAAGGCAGATGGAGCATGCGATGGTGATCTCATCAACTTTGGAAACACTTCCAACACACATCGTCACCTCGCCCTTAGCCAGTCTCCGTTTAGTCCGTAGCTTTTGCTTCAAGTCACCAATAATAGTAACTAAACCGGTATCCAATACCCAGGTGCCACCAGGAGTACTAGTGAGGTACACATTATAACACGTATATACTTTGAAGTTGCCAGCCTTCTTATCTACCATGCATTTGGGGTAATTCCACTACCAGTGACCGTTCCCCTTACAATAGAAGCATTTAGTCTCGGTTTTGGGTTCAACCTTGGGTTCCTTCACTGGAGCGGCTACTGGTTTGCCATCCATGAAGTTTCCCTTCTAGCCCTTGCCCTTGTTGAAACCAGTGGTCTTGTCAAACCATCAACACTTGATGCTCCTTCTTGATTTCTACCTTTTGCGGTCTTAAGCACCGCGAACAGCTCCGGGATCAACTCCATCCCTTGCATGTCATAGTTCATCACGAAGATCTAGTAGCTTAGTGATAGTGGCTAGAGAACTCTATCAATCACTATCTTATCTGGAAGTTTAACTCCCACTTGATTTAAGTGATTGTAGCACCTAGACATTCTGAGCACATGCTCACTAACTGAGCTATTCTCCTCCATCTTGTTGGCAAAAGAACTTGTCAGAGGTTTCACACCTCTCAACACGGGCATGAGCCTAAAATCCCAATGTCAGATCTTGGAACATCTCATATGTTCTATGGCGTTCAAAATGTCATTGAAATCCCGATTCTAAGCCGTAAAGTATGGTGCACTAAACTATCAAGTAGTCATCAGGATGTGTCTGTCAGGTGTTCACAACTGTTGGGGAACGTAGTAATTTCAAAATTTTCCTACGCACACGCAAGATCATGGTGATTCATAGCAATGAGAGGGGAGAGTGTGCTCTACGTACCCTTGTAGACCGACAGCAGAAGCGTTAGCACAACGCGGTTGATGTAGTCGTACGTCTTCACGGCCCGACCGATCAAGCACCGAAACTACGGCACCTCCGAGTTTTAGCACACGTTCAGCTCGATGACGATCCCCGGACTCCGATCCAGCAAAGTGTCGGGGTAGGGTTCCGTCAGCACGACGGCGTGGTGACGATCTTGATGTACTACCGTCGCAGGGCTTCGCCTAAGCACCGCTACAATATTATCGAGGATTATGGTGGAAGGGGGCACCGCACACGGCTAAGAATATGATCACCTGGATCAACTTGTGTGTCTAGGGGTGCCCCCTGCCCCCATATATAAAGGAGCGAGGGGAGGAGGCCGGCCGGCCCCTATTGGCGCGCCAGGAGGAGTCCTCCTCCTAGTAGGAGTAGGACTCCTACTAGGAGGCGGAAGGAAGTGGGGAGGGAGAAGGATAGGGGGCGCCGCCCCCCCCCCCTCTCCTAGTCCAATTCTGACCAGGGGGGAGGAGGCACGCGGCCCACCCTGGCTGCCCCTCTCTCTCTCCACTAAGGCCCATATGGCCCATTACTTCTCCCGGTAGGGTTCCGGTAACCCTCCGGCTCTCCGGTTTTCTCCGAAATCACCCGGAACACTTCCGGTGTCCGAATATAGCCGTCTAATATATCAATCTTTATGTCTCGACCATTTTGAGACTCCTCGTTATGTCTGTGATCACATATGGGACTCCGAACTAACTTCGGTACATCAAAACTCATAAACTCATAATATAACTGTCATCGAAACCTTAAGCGTGCGGACCCTACGGGTTCGAGAACAATGTAGACATGACCGAGACACGTCTCCGGTCAATAACCAATAGCGGAACCTGGATGCTCATATTGGCTCCTACATATTCTACGAAGATCTTTATCGGTCAGACCGCATAACAACATACGTTGTTCCCTTTGTCATCGGTATTTTACTTGCCCGAGATTCGATCGTCGGTATCTCAATACCTAGTTCAAGCTCGTTACTGGCAAGTCTCTTTACTCGTTTCGTAATACATCATATCGCAACTAACCCATTAGTTGAAATGCTTGCAAGGCTTATGTGATGTGCATTACCGAGAGGGCCCAGAGATACCTCTCTGACAATCAGAGTGACAAATCCTAATCTCGAAATACGCCAACCCAACATGTACCTTTGGAGACACCTGTAGAGCTCCTTTATAATCACCCAGTTACGTTGTGACGTTTGGTAGCACACAAAGTGTTCCTCCGGCAAATGGGAGTTGCATAATCTCATAGCCATAGGAACATGTATAAGTCATGAAGAAAGCAATAGCAACATACTAAACGATCGTGTGCTAAGCTAATGGAATGGGTCATGTCAATCACATCATTCTCCTAATAATGTGATCCCGTTAATCAAATGATAACACATGTCTATGGTTAGGAAACACAACCATCTTTGATTAATGAGCTAGTCAAGTAGAGGCATACTAGTGACGTTTGGTTTGTCTATGTATTCACACAAGTATTATGTTCGCGGATAATACAATTCTAGCATGAATAATAAACATTTATCATGATATAAGGAAATAAAATAATAACATTATTATTGCCTCTAGGGCATATTTCCTTCAGTCTCCCACTTGCACTAGAGTCAATAATCTAGATTACACAGTAATGATTCTAACACCCATGGAGCTTTGGTGTTGATCATGTTTTGCTCGTGGAAGAGGCTTAGTCAACGGGTCTGCTACATTCAGATCCGTATGTATCTTGCAAATCTCTATGTCTCCCACCCGGACTAGATCGCGGATGGAATTGAAGCGTCTCTTGATGTGCTTGGTTCTCTTGTGAAATTTGGATTCCTTTTCCAAGGCAATTGCACCAGTATTGTCACAAAAGATTTTCATTGGACCCGATGCACTAGGTATGACTCCTAGATCGGATATGAACTCCTTCATCCAGACTCCTTCGTTTGCTGCTTCTGAAGCAGCTATGTACTCCGCTTCACATGTAGATCCTGCCACAACGCTTTGTTTAGAACTGCACCAATTGACAGCTCCACCGTTTAATGTAAACACGTATCCGGTTTGCGATTTAGAATTGTCCGGATCAGTGTCAAAGCTTGCATCAACGTAACCATTTACGATGAGCTCTTTGTCACCTCCATATATGAGAAACATATCCTTAGTCCTTTTCAGGTATTTCAGGATGTTCTTGACTGCTGTCCAGTGATCCACTCCTGGATTACTTTGGTACCTGCCTGCTAGACTTATAGCAAGACACACATCAGTTCTGGTACACAGCATTGCATACATGATAGAGCCTATGGCTGAAGCATAGGGAACATCTTTCATTTTCTCTCTATCTTCTGCATTGGTCGGGAATTGAGTCTTACTCAATTTCACACCTTGTAACACAGGCAAGAATCCTTTCTTTGCTTGATCCATTTTGAACTTTTTCAAAACTTTGTCAAGGTATGTGCTTTGTGAAAGTCCAATTAAGCGTCTTGATCTGTCTCTATAGATCTTAATGCCTAATATGTAAGCAGCTTCACCGAGGTCTTTCATTGAAAAACTCTTATTCAAGTATCCCTTTATGCTATCCAGAAATTCTATATCATTTCTGATTAGTAATATGTCATCTACATATAATATCAGAAATGCTACAGAGCTCCCACTCACTTTCTTGTAAATACAGGCTTCTCCAAAAGTCTGTACAAAACCAAATGCTTTGATCACACTATCAAAGCGTTTATTCCAACTCTGAGAGGCTTGCACCAGTCCATAAATGGATCGCTGGAGCTTGCACACTTTGTTAGCTCCCTTTGGATCGACAAAACCTTCTGGTTGCATCATATACAACTCTTCTTGCAGAAATCCATTCAGGAATGCGGTTTTGACATCCATCTGCCAAATTTCATAATCATAAAATGCGGCAATTGCTAACATGATTCGGACAGACTTAAGCATCTCTACGGGTGAGAAGGTCTCATCGTAGTCAATCCCTTGAACTTGTCGAAAACCTTTTGTGACAAGTCGAGCTTTGTAAACAGTAACATTATCGTCAGCGTCAGTCTTCTTCTTAAAGATCCATTTATTCTCAATTGCTTGCCGATCATTGGGCAAGTCAACCAAAGTCCATACTTTGTTCTCATACATGGATCCCATCTCAGATTTCATGGCTTCAAGCCATTTTGTGGAATCTGGGCTCACCATCGCTTCTCCATAGTTCGTAGGTTCATCATGATCTAGTAGCATGACTTCCAGAACAGGATTACCGTACCACTCTGGTGCGGATCTTACTCTGGTTGATCTAAGAGGTTCAGTAGTATCTTTTTCTGAAGCTTCATGATCATCATCATCATTAGCTTCCTCACTAATTGGTGTAGGTGTCACAAAAACTGGTTTCTGTGATGTACTACTTTCCAATAATGGAGCAGGTACAGTTACCTCATCAAGTTCTACTTTCCTCCCACTCAGTTCTTTCGAGAGAAACTCCTTCTCTAGAAAGTTTCCGAATTTAGCAACAAAAGTTTTGCCTTCGGATCTGTGATAGAAGGTGTATCCAATAGTTTCCTTTGGATATCCTATGAAGACACATTTCTCCGATTTGGGTTCGAGCTTATCAGGTTGAAGCTTTTTCACATAAGCATCGCAACCCCAAACTTTCAGAAACGACAACTTTGGTTTCTTGCCAAACCATAGTTCATAAGGCGTCGTCTCAACGGATTTTGATGGTGCCCTATTTAACGTGAATGCGGCCGTCTCTAGAGCATAACCCCAAAACAATAGCGGTAAATCAGTAAGAGACATCATAGATCGCACCATATCTAGTAAAGTATGATTACGACGTTCGTACACACCATTACGTTGTGGTGTTCCGGGTGGCGTAAGTTGCGAAACTATTCCGCATTGTTTCAAATGTACACCAAACTCGTAACTCAAATATTCTCCTCCACGATCAGATCGCAGGAATTTTATTTTCTTGTTACGATGATTTTCAACTTCACTCTGAAATTCTTTGAACTTTTCAAATGTTTCAGACTTATGTTTCATTAAGTAGATATACCCATATCTGCTTAAGTCATCTGTGAAGGTGAGAAAATAACGATATCCTCCACGAGCCTCAACATTCATGGGACCACATACATCTGTATGTATGATTTCCAACAAATCTGTTGCTCTCTCCATAGTACCGGAGAACGGTGTTTTTGTCATCTTACCCATAAGGCACGGTTCGCAAGTACCAAGTGATTCATAATCAAGTGGTTCCAAAAGCCCATCAGTATGGAGTTTCTTCATGCGCTTTACACCGATATGACCCAAACGGCAGTGCCACAAATAAGTTGCACTATCATTATGAACTCTGCATCTTTTGGTTTCAACATTATGAATATGTGTGTCACTACTATCGAGATTTAATAAGAATAGACCACTCTTTAAGGGTGCATGACCATAAAAGATATTACTCATATAAATAGAACAACCATTATTCTCTGATTCAAATGAATAACCGTCTCGCATCAAACAAGATCAAGATATAATGTTCATGCTTAATGCTGGCACCAAATAACAATTATTTAGTTCTAATACTAATCCCGAAGGTAGATGTAGAGGTAGCGTGCCGACCGCGATCACATCGACTTTGGAACCATTTCCCATGCGCATCGTCACCTCGTCCTTAGCCAATCTTCGCTTAATCTGTAGTCCCTGTTTCGAGTTGCATATGTTAGCAACAGAACCAGTATCAAATACCCAGGTGCTACTGCGAGCATTAGTAAGGTACACATCAATAACAAGTATATCACATATACCTTTGTTCACCTTGCCATCCTTCTTATCCGCCAAATACTTGGGCAGTTCCCCTTCCAGTGACCAGCTTGCTTGTAGTAGAAGCACTCAGTTTCAGGCTTAGGTCCAGGTTTGGGTTTCTTCTCTTGAGTAGCAACTTGCTTGCTGTCCTTTTGAAGTTCCCCTTCTTCTTCCCTTTGCCCTTTTTCTTGAAACTAGTGGTCTTATTGACCATCAATACTTGATGCTCCTTCTTGATTTCTACCTCCGCAGCTTTCAGCATTGCGAAGAGCTCGCGAATAGTCTTATTCATCCCTTGCATATTATAGTTCATCACGAAGCTCTTGTAGCTTGGTGGCAGTGATTGGAGAATTCTGTCAATGACGCAATCATCTGGAAGATTAACTCCCAATTGAATCAAGTGATTATTATACCCAGACATTTTGAGTATATGCTCACTGACAGAACTGTTCTCCTCCATCTTGCAGCTATAGAACTTATTGGAGACTTCATATCTCTCAATCCGGGCATTTGCTTGAAATATTAACTTCAACTCCTGGAACATCTCATATGCTCCATGACGTTCAAAACATCGTTGAAGTCCCGATTCTAAGCCGTAAAGCATGGCACACTGAACTATCGAGTAGTCATCAGCTTTGCTCTGCCAGACGTTCATAACATCTGGTGTTGCTCCAGCAGCAGGCCTGGCACCCAGCGGTGCTTCTAGGACGTAATTCTTCTATGCAGCAATGAGGATAATCCTCAAGTTACCGACCCAGTCCGTGTAATTGCTACCATCATCTTTCAAGTTTGCTTTCTCAAGGAACGCGTTAAAATTCAACGGAACAACAGCACGGGCCATCTATCTACAATCAAACAAGCAAGATACTATCAGGTACTAAGTTCATGATAAATTTAGGTTCAATTAATCATATTACTAAAGAACTCCCACTTAGATAGACATCCCTCTAATCTTCTAAGTGATTACGTGATCCAAATCAACTAAACCATGTCCGATCATCACGTGAGATGGAATAGTTTCATTGGTGAACATCGCTATGTTGATCATATCTAATATATGATTCACGCTCGACCTTTTGGTCTCCGTGTTCCGAGGCCATATCTGTATATGCTTGGCTCGTCAAGTATAACCTGAGTATTCTGCGTGTGCAACTGTTTTGCACCCGTTGTATTTGAACGTAGAGCCTATCACACCCGATCATCACATGGTGTCTCAGCACGAAGAACTTTCGCAATGGTGCATACTCAGGGAGAACACTTCTTGATAATTAGTGAGAGATCATCTTAAAATGCTACCGTCAATCAAAGCAAGATAAGATGCATAAAAGATAAACATCACATGCAATCAATATAAGTGATATGATATGGCCATCATCATCTTGTGCTTGTGATCTCCATCTTTGAAGCACCATCGTGATCACCATCATCACCGGCGCGACACCTTGATCACCATCGTAGCATCGTTGTCGTCTCGCCAATCTTATGCTTCCACGACTATCGCTACCGCTTAGTGATAAAGTAAAGCATTACAGCACAATTGCATTGCATACAATAAAGCGACAACCATATGGCTCCTGCCAGTTGCCGATAACTTGGTTACAAAACATGATCATCTCATACAATAAAATTTAGCATCATGTCTTGACCATATCACATCACAACATGCCCTGCAAAAACAAGTTAGACGTCCTCTACTTTGTTAATGCAAGTTTTACGTGGCTGCTATGGGCTTAAGCAAGAACCAATTTTACCTATACGCATCAAAACCACAACGATAGTTTGTCAAGTTGGTGCTGTTTTAACCTTCGCAAGGACCGGGCGTAGCCACACTCGGTTCATCTAAAGTTGGAGAATCTGTCACCCGCTAGCCACCTTCGTGCAAAGCACGTCGGGACAACCGGTCTCGCGTAAGCGTAAGTGTAATGTCGGTCCGGGCCGCTTCTTCCAACAATGCCACCGAACCAAAGTATGACATGCTGGCAAGCAGTATGACTTATATCGCTCACAACTCACTTGTGTTCTACTCGTGCATATAACATCAACACATAAAACCTAGGCTCTGATACCACTGTTGGGGAACGTAGTAATTTCAAAATTTTCCTATGCACACGCAAGATCATGGTGATGCATAGCAACGAGAGGGGAGAGTGTGATCTACGTACCCTTGTAGACCGACAGCGGAAGCGTTAGCACAACGCGGTTGATGTAGTCGTACGTCTTCATGGCCCGACCGATCAAGCACCGAAACTATGGCACCTCCGAGTTTTAGCATACGTTCAGCTCGATGACGATCCCCGGACTCGAATCCAGCAAAGTGTTGGGGTAGAGTTCCGTCAGCACGACGGCGTGGTCATCTTGATGTACTACCGTCACAGGGCTTCTCCTAAGCACCGCTACAATATTATCGAGGATTATGGTGGAAGGGGGCACCGCACACGGCTAAGAATATGATCACCTGGATCAACTTGTGTGTCTAGGGGTGCCCCCTGCCCCCGTATATAAAGGAGCAAGGGGAGGAGGCCGGCCGGCCCCTATTGGCGCGCCAGGAGGAGTCCTCCTCCTAGTAGGAGTAGGACTCCTACTTGGAGGGGGAAGGAAGTGGGGAGGCAGAAGGAAAGGGGGGCGCCGCCCCCCCTCTCCTAGTCCAATTCTGACCAGGAGGGAGGAGGCGCGCGGCCCACCCTGGCTGCCCCTCTCTCTCTCCACTAAGGCCCATATGTCCCATTACTTCTCCCGGTAGGGTTCCGGTAACCCTCCGGCTCTCCGGTTTTCTCCGAAATCACCCGGAACACTTCCGGTGTCCGAATATAGCCGTCTAATATATCAATCTTTATGTCTCGACCATTTCGAGACTCCTCGTTATGTCCGTGATCACATCCGGGACTCCGAACTAACTTCGTTACATCAAAACTCATAAACTCATAATATAACTGTCATCGAAACCTTAAGCGTGCGGACCCTACGGGTTCGAGAACAATGTAGACATGACCGAGACACGTCTCCGGTCAATAACCAATAGCGGAACCTGGATGCTCATATTGGCTCCTACATATTCTACGAAGATCTTTATCGGTCAGACCGCATAACAACATACGTTGTTCCCTTTGTCATCGGTATTTTACTTGCCCGAGATTCGATCGTCGGTATCTCAATACCTAGTTCAATATCATTACTGGCAAGTCTCTTTACTCGTTTCGTAATACATCATCTCGCAAGTAACTCATTAGTTGAAATGCTTGCAGGGCTTACGTGATGTGCATTACCGAGAGGGCCCAGAGATACCTCTCCGACAATCGGAGTGACAAATCCTAATCTCGAAATACGCCAACCCAACATGTACCTTTGGAGACACCTATAGAGCTCCTTTATAATCACCCAGTTACGTTGTGATGTTTGGTAGCACACAAAGTGTTCCTCCAGCAAACGGGAGTTGCATAATCTCATAGTCATAGGAACATGTATAAGTCATGAAGAAAGCAATAGCAACATACTAAACGATCGGGTGCTAAGCTAATGGAATGGGTCATGTCAATCACATCATTCTCCTAATAATGTGATCCCGTTAATCAAATGACAACACATGTCTATGGTTACGAAACATAACCATATTTGATTAATGAGCTAGTCAAGTAGAGGCATACTAGTGACGTTTGGTTTGTCTATGTATTCACACAATTCTAGCATGAATAATAAACATTTATCATGATATAAGGAAATAAAATAATAACATCATTATTGCCTCTAGGGCATATCTCCTTCAACAACATCCACAGACGATGTTGTAGGGGTTTGCACATCGAGCGGTGCATCAAAGACGTAAGCTATCTGTGTAGTAGTGAGGACACTCCTCGGACTACGGACCCAGTCCGCATCATTGCTTACAATATCTTTCAACTTAAACCTTCTCTAGGAACATATTGAAACAGGGAGCTACAACATGAGCTATTTATCTACAACATATTTGCAAAGACAATTTAGATTATGTTCATGATAATTGAGTTCATCTAATCAAATTATGTAATGAACTCCCACTCAGATAGACATCCCTCTAGTCATCTAAGTGAAACATGATCCGAATCGACTAGGCCGTGTCCGATCATCACGTGAGACGGACTAGTCATCAACGGTGAACATCTCTTGTTGATCGTATCTTCTATACGACTCATGTTCGACCTTTCGGTGTTCCGGGTTCCGAGGCCATGTCTGTACATGCTAGGCTCGTCAAGTCAACCTAAGTGTTTCGCATGTGTCCCAAGGCCATGTCTGTACATGCTAGGCTCGTCAACACCCGTTGTATTCGAACGTTAGAATCTATCACACCCGATCATCACGTGGTGCTTCGAAACAACGAACCTTCGCAACGGTGCATAGTTAGGGGGAACACTTCTCTTGAAATTTTAGTGAGGGATCATCTTATTTAAGCTACCGTCGTTCTAAGCAAATAAGATGTAAAACATGATAAACATCACATGCAATCAAATAGTGACATGATATGGCCAATATCATTTTACTCCTTTTGATCTCCATCTTCGGGGCTCCATGATCATCATTGTCACCGGCATGACACCATGATCTCCATCATCATGATCTCCATCATTGTGTCTTCTTGAAGTTGTCTCGTCATCTATTACTTCTACTACTATGGCTAACGCTTTAGCAATAAAGTAAAGTAATTACATGACGTTTATGTTGACACGCAGGTCATAAATAAATTAAGACAACTCCTATGGCTCCTGCCGGTTGTCATACTCATCGACATGCAAGTCGTGATTCCTATTACAAGAACATGATCAATCTCATACATCGCATATATCATTCATCACATCCTTTTGGCCATATCACATCACAAGGCATATGCTGCAAAAACAAGTTAGACGTCCTCTAATTGTTGTTGCAAGTTTTTACATGGCTGCTATAGGTTTGTAGCAAGAACGTTTCTTAGCTACGCGAAAACCACAACGTGATATGACAATTTCTATTTACCCTTCATAAGGACCCTTTTCATCGAATCCGATCTGACTAAAGTGGGAGAGACAGACACCCGCTAGCCACCTTATGCAAATAGTGCATGTCAGTCGGTGGAACCAGTCTCACATAAGAGTACGTGTAAGGTCGGTCCGGGCCGCTTCATCCCACGATGCCGCCGAATCAAGATAAGACTAGTAACGGCAAGTAAATTGACAATATCGACGCCCACAACTGCTTTGTGTTCTACTCGTGCATAGAAACTACACATAGACCTAGCTCATGATGCCATTGTTGGGGATCGTAGCAGAAATTTAAAATTTTCTACACATCACCAAGATCAATCTATGGAGTAATCTAGCAATGAGGGGAAGGAGAGTGCATCTACATACCCTCGTAGATCGCTAAGCGGAAGCGTTCAAGTGAACGGGGTTGATGGAGTCGTACTGGTCGTGATCCAAATCACCGATGATCCTAGCGCCGAACGGACGGCACCTCCGCGTTCAACACACGTACGGAACGGAGACGTCTCCCACGCCTTGATCCAGCAAGGAGGAGGGAGAGGTTGAGGAAGAGAGTCCAACAGCAGCACGACAGCGTGGTGGTGATGGAGTGGCAGTTCTCCCGCAGGGCTTCGCCAAGCTCACGCGGAGGAGGAGAGGTATTGAGGGGAGGGGCTGCCACAGGTTCAAGGGTGTGGCCGCCCTCCCACCCCTCCACTATTTATAGGTGGGGAGAGAGGGGTCCGGCCCCCTTAGATCCCATCTAGGGTTGGGGCAGCGGCCAAGGGGGGGGGAGGAGTGCCTCCCAAGTCAAGTGGAGGCCCTCCCCCTTAGGGTTTCCCCTCTCCCATGCGCATGGGCCTTGGGGGGCTGGTGCCCTTGGCCCATTAAGGTTAGGGCATCCCCCTACAGCCCATGCTGCTGTATTGGACATGGTGGAACATTTTCCGGACCTCCGGACCCCTCCGAAATCCTCCGGAACCTTCCGGAAGCTTCCCGGTACAATACCGAAAAAAACCGAACTTTTCCCGGAACCCGAACAACAACTTTCCATATATAAATCTTTACCTCCGGACCATTCTGGAACTCCTCGTGACGTCCGGCATCTCATCCGGGACTCCGAACAACATTCGGTAATCACATACAAGTCTTCCTAATAACCCTAGCATCATCGAACCTTAAGTGTGTAGACCCTACGGGTTCGGGAACCATGCAGACATGACCGAGACAACTCTCCGGCTAATAACCAACAGCGGGATCTGGACACCCATGTTGGCTCCCACATGTTCCACGATGATCTCATCGGATGAACCATGATGTCGAGGATTCAATCAATCCCGTATTCAATTCCCTTTGTCCAGTGGTATTGTACTTGCCCGACATTCGATCGTCGGTATCCCGATACCTTGTTCAATCTCGTTACCGGCAAGTCTCTTTACTCGTTCCGTAACACATCATCCCGTGATCAACTCCTTGGTCACATCGTGCACATTATGATGATGTCCCACCGAGTGGGCCCAGAGATACCTCTCCGTTACACGGAGTGAAAAATCTCAGTCTCGATTCGTGCCAACCCAACAGACACTTTCGGAGATACATGTAGTGAACCTTTATAGCCACCCAGTTACGTTGTGACGTTTGGCACACCCAAAGCACTCTTACGGTATCCGGGAGTTGCACAATCTCATGGTCTAAGAAAATGATAATTGACATTAGAAAAGCTTTAACATACGAACTACACGATCTTTGTGCTAGGCTTAGGATTGGGTCTTGTCCATCACATCATTCTCCTAATGATGTGATCCCGTTATCAACGACATCCAATGTCCATGGTCAGGAAACCGTAACCATCTATTGATCAACGAGCTAGTCAACTAGAGGCTTACTAGGACATGGTGTTGTCTATGTATCCACACATGTATCTGAGTTTCCTATCAATACAATTCTAGCATGGATAATAAACGATTATCATGAACAAGAAAATATAATAATAACCAATTTATTATTGCCTCTAGGGCATATTTCCAACAGACACTTCGCTCTATTAATTATAGCTAGCTAACACAATATATGAAACACCTAAATTAACCCCCCCAAAACCCCCAACCCCCCCCTTTCAAAAAAAAACAAAACCCCCAGCCACAGAAATGCTGACGCGTGGATGCCTATTGGTCCCGGTTGGTGCCACCAACCGGGACCAAAGGCCCTCCTGCCTGGGCTCCGCGCATAGGCCACGTGGAGGCCCATCTGTCCCGGTTCTGGATTGAACCGGGACTAAAGGGATAGGGCATTAGTACCGACCCTTTAGTCCCGGTTCAGGAACCGGGACAAAAGGCCCTTACGAACTGGGACAATAGGCCCTTTTTCTACTAGTGTTCCTTGCTCTATTTGATCCAATGCTAAATGAGAGGGCAAAAGTAAACACTATAATTAGCCATAGGGATCATCAAAATTATTTTCTTTGGGAAAAGGCTATGTTACAGATCGGAAGGATTAGAAGAAAAGCTGCATACAGCCGTGTTCACTAATTTACAAACAAAATGGACTCCATTTATCCTACAAAAGAATACACCAATCTACAAGCAATCCATACAACAATCCATAAATAGAAAAATGGGGGTTGATGATGGGCTACCTGAGAATGGGGGCAATGAGCACATGGATCACAAGCAAGCTACTCAAACTTCGAACTGAAAGGACAAAACAAAACACAGAAGGAACATAAGAGACATAATGAGATGGAGATAGAATTGTGAAAGCATCAAAAGAAAAGATCTGAACCATCATGCAATCATGAAGAAAATCTAGGAGCCACCAATTGCTTCCAAAATACGACACTGTATACAAGTAGGCATAGAAAGAAATAGAATCACCTCTCTGGTATTGCCACAGAACTAAATCTTGGTTGGCAGAAACAGTATGGGACACTTGCCAGCTAGTGTTCGTAAAGAAGAATGATAATTTTATATCATTTGATCAATTCATGACGTAAAGTAGATATGTTGTATACCGTGATGGATACCTCTGATTAATCCTTATATCGACCTTTCTAATTATGCGCAAAAAGAGCAAACACCCGGAAATAAAATAATACAAATTACACGAGCATCCCCAAGAACATGGAAAAAATGGTCATCAAATTATTCTTACGGCATAATGAGATGGAAGTAGAATTTTTACGCAAGGCACATTTTATTGTTTTAATCGCGGCAAGACCATGAGCAGGATTATGTATTGTAGCCAAACGTTACTCCCTGCATGTGCGTCACGTGGGTGTGCTTCTAGGTCAACAATTTGACTAACATAATACTCTCTATTACATGTCACAAAGAGCTTATCTTAGGATTCATCTTCGAATGTAGTTTCCAAACATATACTTTTAATTGCACATAATACATATTTGATTAACCTAATTGCCGAACTTAAAACACCTGAACACGCCCTATACGCCGGGATGGAGGAAGTAGTAGCACAAAATATGTCGGAAGCAAATGATTCTGAGTAATAGACCATAATTTACACTTTGTAATTTATAAACTACAAAAATTAGGAAATGAAGAAAATGTGGTGGAGGATATTACACCTATAGAACTTGAAGGAAGACGCACAGTTTACATAGTTGTGTTCTTTGATTATGAGGCGATGTCTACTAAAAATGATTAACTAATAAGCTACATCTGTTTAATTCCATGATAAATTTTATGGTTTAGTAGCGATGCTGCAAAATTATTATCTCAAAGGCATTTTGATTGTCCCTTCCCCGTTTAAGATTTCAAATTAGACCTCTAGTATCATTCTGGATAGAAAATATGTATATTAAATATTGTTTTAATGTTTATATGAAGGGGCCCCAGATTTTAGTTTCGCCATGGCCCCCCAAAATCTCAGGACCGGCCCTGGGAGTCATTGGGGAGATCCAGGTTAGGTTAGGATTGGCTGCGATGCATAGTGTGCCTTTGTCTACATGGACAACGCGAGAGGACGCCCTTTCCACGTACGTTAATGTGTTGGATGACAGGCTGCTGGTAGACTAATCATCAACACATATGTGGGAGGTAACTATGAACAAGTTATGATTCAGTCAAGTTCTTGCTTAACTCACAAAGAGCATGCACTTTGCGATAGATCGAAGCACATTTTCCAAGAAGGCTACGTGCTACAACATCAGCTTCTCTTAGATCAACAATGCCATATTTCCCCGTGCTTGTCTTAGCTGGGCTATATACTGTTCCAAAATATCCGACCCCTTTCATTTCTATGAGTAATCAAAATGCGAATGTTGCAACTGGATGGGAAGTAGAGACGACACGTGGGAATGCTTTGGCAACACTAGCAGTCGGTGTACGGGAGGAGGAGCTATGAGTCTATATATGGGAGCCCAGACTGCATGTAACATGTCTGCCATTATTAGATAGCACGGAGAGTGGGTCATAAGCAAGCGCCATGGTTGCAGAGATGGTCGTCGGTGAAAAGGATCACTTCTGCTTCAGTACACCCCCCTGAATTGCAGAGATGAAAGATGCCCAATCTCTCTTCCCCAAACAGCTGTACTTGTCTTGCCTTCTCGGGTACCCCTTAGTTCAGCAAGAAAATGAGATGCAACATAGATTTATGTTCAAGATACATAACAAGTCCAGGCACCATTCTATCAGCACGTACAGTTGACAAGATCGCAAACGAAGAGAACACATCAAAGAGGTCGCTCCCGCTGGCGACTCGGGGAGCCAACCCTAGCGCCGCCTCCTCTCGTCCCCCATCCCGTCCTCCCTCCCCTCGCCGCCACCGGTGGCGTCGCCGGCCAAATGCCGCGTGGCGTAGGCGGCGGTGTTACTTTCTCCCGCGCGCTGGACGTGTACGTCGCGGGGCGCGCCTTCCACCTCGACGGTGTGGGTCGTCGAACCCTCCCCGGGCCCTGCCCCCTCCCCTCGACAGCCTGGAATCCCGGTGGTGCTGTGCCCCCTCCCTGCGGCTGCTTGTGGGGTTCCAAGGTTGGGGGACTTGCTGGCGGATGATCTCATTCCCCCAACCCAGATCCGGGTGGTGGTGGCGGCGGGCGAGGGTGGTGGCGGCGACCAGGCTAAGGCGGCGGCGGGGCGGCTGGCGGCCAGGCCGCTCCTTCGAGGTGGCGGGTCATTGGCGTCTATGGCCGGAGGGCGGGCTGTGACTCCGGCGTTGCACTGCAACTGTTGCAGGGTAGCTCGAGGCTGCCACTGGGGGTCCCGGCATGGATTTGTGTTGCTACGGCATGGTGGTGGCCCATGGCGGTGGTCTGGTTTGGCTCACGGCGGCAGTTGGACATCTCAGGCGTCGGCCCGTTGGTGAGCGACGTGTTTCGGCTTCGACCCCTCTCCTCGTCGTCCGAGGGCTACCCTCGTTGAAGGGCTGGCCTTCTCCCAGCTACGGTCCATTGCTCTCTGGTGCACGATGTTGCGGGACCGGCCTCATCTCGCGCTCGGCAGCAGGACCGAGCTCGTCTTGCGCCCGGCAGCAGGTCTAAGCTTGTCTCGCGCCCGATGTTGTAGGACGGGTTGACGGAGGCCAGCTTTGGCCAGCCTATTGAGTCTCGGCGCTCGGGCTGCCCAGGGGTGTGAAAGGTGAGGCCTTTCCACTCATCTTGTTGGTTGGGGTAGCGACGGGTCTCGGGTGAGGTGGTGTCAAGATCTTGGATACCTGGGCGGTGGCCCTGGTGGTGGTAGGGCGGTGCTCATGGTTAGAGCCCGTGGCTTGGTGCTGCCCGGTGACCATGGCCGTGTGGGTGGCATGATGGCCGCAGTGTGACGTTCAGTGGCGGTGAGTGTTGACTGGGCTGAAAACATGTTCTATCTTCGGACGAACCGGCGGCGGCGAAGCTCGTTCCCTTCTTGAAGGCGTCGTCGCGGCAATCATTGCCCGTTGTGTTGCTCCAGGGAAAACTTTGACCCTCGGGTCAAGCGGCGGCGGCACTCTAGTGTCATTTCCTTCCTGAAGACGCTGCCTTGGAGCACATGGCTCGTCGTATGCAGCTTCATCTCTTGACGGTGGCATGTTCACGGCTGAGGACCCCAGTCGCTTGTCGTGTTTGGGGTGGTGTTGCTGTGCTCAGCGCCTATTTATCCGGCCTTGGGTGTGTGCTTGTGTTATGGTGGCGTGTGTTTGTATCGGATTGTTGTTGATTGTTGCTTTATATGTAAAGCGGGGTGGAAGCTTTTTTTTTTGATAAATTTCGTGTGCAAAAAACTCATCAACAGTTCAGATTACCCTGAAATTAAATTGGGTCACATTCAAAACTTATAAACAAACACAACGGAATTAATGACAACAAAAAACACAGGCTGAATATTGGATGGCAGGTTTGTACAGCACGAATACTCACCGAGGCCAGCTTGATTCATTCTGAGGATTTTTTTGGCAATTAATTTGAGCTATGAAACAGTAGGTAGACGCGTGTGACTCGCCCGTCACCGCATGGGCCCCAGTACATGTTATCGTGAGGGATCGAACTCCCCCGAGCCGTCGTTGAGTTTCCAAAGGTTGTGTCCAACTGAGATAGCTCACGATCGTTTACAGAGAAAAGACTCGTTTGGCTATTACATACTCCCACCTCACCTTCTTATAAATGAACACATCAATTTAAATATGCCTGCGAGTTTAAATCAACAAGCCTCCCAGAGTATCAGTCGGCAGAGGGTGATGAGTGGGTCCCCAATATCCCTATGCAGAACAATCGAAAGAACAATTAAAATTAAATCCCGTGCTGAAATGGGATTGTGTGAGGAAGCGCATAATTCTGTTTGCACATACAATTTTTATTAAATTTAAGTATGTTGTTTTTCTCTTCCGTTGAAACGCACGGGTATATGTGCTAGTCATCACCTAATAATAAAGCACCGATCGCCTCTGCCCGCTCACCGTCACATCATTTTTAAAAATAAAAATCATTATGTTTTTTTGTAATTAAATTTCGTCCGTCACGGTATCTTTCATTTTTTTCAGGCAGCACCATTTGCATATAACTTGTGCAGAGTTACGTTTGTTGTATTGATTCATATAATGGTTGAGGCAACCTTACTCACCAAAAATGACTAATAACGAGAATGCTTTTAGGAAATCAGGCCGTGACGACCAGTGGCAGAGCCTGGATTTTCGACATGGGTATGCGGAGTGAAAAAAATTTGTTGCACAACAATGTAAGACATAAAAGTTCATAACAATAACAAGGAAGCCATAAATTATTATTTGTAGCAACAATGTCTCCAAAAATTCAGTTACATTTTGCAAGTACAAGGAGAATCATAATATAACTCTACGATCTCCCTTTTGGAAGGTAGAAATGATGTTGTCTTCCTTTACTTGCATGATGAATTTACGCTCAAGAAACGTAACCAAGCAATCATACCTTAGGCCTCTTTGAAGCTCTGTCACCCAAACACTTCAAATCAACACACTTGGTCTTCATTTTACACACCTATACAAATAAAAGAATACATCAAATTTGAGTGTTCATAATTCAGAAATTAAGATGCATAAACTTCACCTTGTTTTCCTTGTGGTACTTGAGTTCTTACCAAGTTTTATAGCGAGCCAATGCAAATCGGTCTCAAAATTGACTGGGTGCTATAGTAGGTTAAATACAAAATCAAGATTAAACACTCACAAAGAATAATCAGACGATGGTTGAATTGTGCATGCCTCCATTGCCGACACATATTCTAGATGGCAGATGCGTTCGTGTGCCGGTGCGCGCCATGACGCTGCTGAGTGTGTACTGTGACAGATGTGTGCATGTGAAAGAGATCGATCGGCAAGAGGCGGCGATCCGTGATGGCCGACAGGTAAGATGATGCGGTGGGGTTGCTACTGGTGACCGATACAGGCATGCGGCACGGCGATGTGGCCAGTTTCATGATGTAGCGCAGTGGTGGTTGGATCGAAGGAATCGCAGTCTCGGTTGCTTCTAGTCGAGCTGTCTCCTCAACTTCGATCAATCAGGCTAGCGTTAAGCCTCAATAGAAGGCCCAGTAGCAATGTCGCAGCTCAATAAAGACTCAAGTGGCGTTTGAATCATTCTTTTCTTCTTTTCTCATGTCCTGTATGCACATCTAGGCGGAATTTCCTATTCGCCGCGCCGTGGCAAAATGTCACAGGTTCGCACAGGTGATCGACCGATCGATCCGTCGGATTGGGCCGGCCGGTTTAAGTGGTTCCAAGCCGGTTTTTTTACAGTTTTTGGATTCTTCTAGAAAGTTCCTGAACTGGAATTTTTTCTGTTATGTTTTCTTTCCTTTTTCCTTTTTTCCCAGTTTCGTTTTTCCTTCTCTCTCATTTTTTCCTTTTGCTGTTCATTTTCTTTTTTCTTTCTCAGATATATTTTCCCTTTTTTTGCATTTTACGAATTTTGTACATTTTTACAAAAAAGGTTCCTGTTTTCAATTTTTTCCATAAATATCAACATTTCTTCACTTTGTTTCAAAAATTGTTCCCTAATTCAAAAAATGATCATCTTTTTAAAATTTGTTCACAATACAAATAATATTTGTTTTCAGAAAATTTCCCAATTTCAAAAGTTTGTTCGGAATTAAAAAAAGGTTCCTCTTCGAAATTTTGTACACAAATATAAAAATGTTCGAGAATTTCAATTTTTCCTGTTTTTTTGCTAATTCGTTCATGACTTGAAAACATATTTTCATTTTCAAAATTTGTTCACATATTTAAAAACTTTTCACAATTCCAATTTTGTACACAAATTAAAAAAATGTCCACATGTTTATTTTTTGTTCACAAATTCTACAATATTTTTGTAATTTCAAAATATGCGCCTATTTTCCAAATTTGTTCACATAGTCTAAAAATGCTACAGCTTCCAAATTTTGTCGAATATTTTTCAAAATGATCATGTTTTGAAAATTAGTTTGCTAATTAAAGAATTCTTGAGTTTGTAAAAATAGTTTATCTTTCAAAATTCACCTTATCAATTTGTTATTGTTTTTCAACAAGAAATTTGGTTTTACGGAAAGTAGCTCATAATTTAGAAAATATTCTCGCATTCAATTTTTAGTTCTTATTTTGTTTATAAATTTTTTAGTTTCCATATAATGTTCGTTTCAAGAAGTTTTTCCTTTTAGAAAATTACGTTTGAAATTTTAAAACAAGTTCTAATCTGCCACGGATTATAGTTCATATACACTGGGCTGTCTTTGTATGTAATAAACTTGTGTTACCACAGTGGCTATGGACTAGCTTCCCTGGCATGAGGACAAGTGCAGCCTATAGTTCGCGGCTGCCTATAGTTCTTTAATACTCGCGCTGCAATTCTTCCAGAGTAGCTCGCCTGTCGCAGTGGCTTGCACATCGCAGGCATCTATAGCAGGTCGCGACTTTGATTCCTAGGTAGCGCGCCCTTTTTTTCCGAGCAGTAAGCAGCAAATAGGAGGTCCCCATCTAGGCTGCCATACGTTATATACATGCATATATGAGCATATACTGGAAACAAATTGCAAACAACATTGGGTATGCATTGCATACTCTTTAGAATCAGGCCTAGCTCCACCCGACAACGCCGTCACATTATTCTTGCATATGACCAGAAATTCCTTCTATGTCTACAACATATCTATAGCCTGATTCTCAGGAGTTGCAATATATGTTCATTTCCTATAGGAGGCTGCGGCAATATGGAGATATTTTTTTTTTTTTTGCGATTTTGCATTCCGCCAAGGGCAGCGAATGGGCCGGCCCAGATAACCCGTCTCCTGTGCAAAACTGCGCCTCCTTGCCGCAGTAAGCGGCACATAGGAGGTCCCCATCTAGGATGCCATACGTTATATACATGCATATAGGAGCATATACCGGAAACCAATTGCAAACAACATTGGGTATGCATTGCGTACCCTTGCATTAGCCTAGCTCCGCCTGACAAAGCCATCACATAATTCTTGCATATGTCCAAAAATTCATTTTATGTCTACCACATATCACTATCGAAAAAGGCTTTCGCCCCGCTTTATAAATAAAGCAACGATCATCAACATGGCAGTACAAACTCACACCACCACACACGCACACACCCAAGGCATGATACATAGGCGCTGAGCGCAGCAACACCACCCGTAGCCACGAAGAGATGAAGCCGCATATGGCGAACCGTGGACTCCAAGGCGGCGCCTTCAAGAAGGATACGACACCGGAGCGCCGCCACCGCCCGACCCGAGGGTCAGAGTTTCCCCTGGAGCAACACAACAGGCAATGAGAGTCGCGACGACGCCTTCAAGAAGGGAACGAGTTTCGCCGCCGCCGGTCCATCCGGGGATAGAACAGGTTTTCACCCCGACCAACATTCACCGCCACCGAACACCACACCCGGCCATCACGCCGCCCACACGGCCATGACAGTCGGGCAGCACCCAGCCAGAGGCTCTGCCCATGAGCACCGGGCTACCACCACCAGGGCCGCCGCCCCGGCATCCAAGACCAAGACGCCACCTCGCCCGAGACCCGCCGCTACACCAACCAAAGAGACGAGCGGAAAGGCTCGGCCTTTCACACCCCTGAGCGGCCCCCAGCGCCGAGACCCAATAGGCCGGCCAAAGATGGCCACCATCGCCCCGTCCTGCAGCACCGGGCGCGAGACGAGCTCGATCTTGCCGCCGGGCGCGAGACGAGCTCGGTCCTGCTGCCGGGCACGAGACGAGCTCGGTCCCGCGGCACCAGGCGCGAGACGTGCGATGGACCGCAGCTGGGAGCGGGCCAGCCCTTCGAGTCAAGTAGAGGCCGGACGACGATCGAGGAGATGAAGCAAAGGTCGAAACAGCTCGACCGCAGACAAGCCGACGCCGGAGAAACCGGCCGCCGCCGCGGGCAACGCTGCCGGCCACTGTGTAGCCGCCACGCCACCGGAAGGCCACCACCCGAACCTTCCCGCGCCACCACCCACGGCCGGAGCACCAGCCACACCCGGCCGCTGCCCCAACCCGCGCCGCCTGCCGGAGAAGTCGCGTCAAATCCGGCCGGCACACTCCCCACCTCCACCAGCTCCAGCCCAACTCCAGCCCCGACCGAGAGGAGAGGGAGACCGAGCCGAAGCCCGTAGAGAAGGGGACCACCAGACCCGCCTGCTGTAGCCCGTGACCAGATCCGATCCACGCCGCCACCACGGGCACGCAGCCGCCGCGCCGCCGCAGTCGCCCACCACGCCGCCGCTCGCACGTCGCCCTCGGGAGCCACCGCCAGGCCCTGCGCATGCCCGGCGCCGCCGCCGGAGCAGGCCGCCCCGCACCGGACACCCCCGAGCGGCGGAGAGAGAGGGGCCCGCAACCAGCCACCACGAGGGGCTTTGCCCCGGCGGCTGCGGCCGGCGGCGAGGGCGGGGGAGGGTGGGGAGGAGGAGAGGAGGGGGGAGCCGCGCCGCCGCCCGAGTCGCCCGCGGGGGGGACGACGCGGGGGCTAGGGAAAGGGTCCTTTTCGATAGACTCTCTCTACCACATATCTATAGCCTGATTCTCAAGTGTTGCACCATCTGTTCATTTGCTATAAGAGGCAGCGCCAATATGGAGACATTTATAATCCCGTTACAACGCACATGCATTTGTGTTAGCTAGTTAAAGATAAAACGTAAATAACTTTTTTTAATTATACGTGTGCTTTTCAACAAGTGTTCACCTGAAGCTTTCCAGAGAATATGGACAGGTACATGTCGAGCTCTGCTCTCCCGCCACATAGAAGCAGCAGCAGCAAGCGTCCAAGGGTGGCGGTGATGCGGGAGGGCGGCCGGCTAGTGCGATGCTTCGGCTGATTCTGATCATGGTGTGTTGCAAGATGATCCGGAACCGCTACACCTACGCCAGCGGCATCGGCCAACTCCTGGTCGTACGTGAGCCATCAGGATTATTCTTTGATCGTTTCTCACCAGAAAAATGAAATATTTACATGCACATTTCTGCGTGCACTAGGCGGTACTTATCAGGAGACTTTGTCTTTTGAACGAAGGAGCATTCATCTCGGATGAAGCTTTGGAAGCCTACGTTGACCTATTCATCAAGAACATGCATGAGCATTGCATGTCTTTTCTATTAAGATAGTGAAGGTTACAGTCTTATCGGTCGTTACAAGTTGCCGGCCAAGAGGCGGCGCACAGACCACAACCCCCTGACCGACTGCCATATTTCCGCGATCCTGGCTCCCTATGGGTGGGAGCCGGACGCCATGCCGATGGAGAAACTACTAGCGCAGGTGGCTGCGGCGACCTAGCCTGGTTGCAAGAGTGGTGGTGATGCGGCGGGCCTTGAGGATGGATGCAGAACCACTAAAGCATGTCGTGTCGAATGTGAGGGGCTTAAACTCACCGGATCATCGCAACTCGATTCTCCAGGTGGTGACGGCAGCGACTCCTATCATAGTTTGCTTCCCAGAGAGAAAAATGGAAAAACGTAACTCTTGTAGTGCAACAATGTCTTGGTAAAAACTCTCACAACTATTTTTTTTCTTGCCGGCGGTGGGGACTAGGGGAGGAATACTATTGGCATGGGTCGACACGGTGGTCAAGTTATCTAACACACGCACGACACAGAGTAAACTAATAGCTCTTGTGAAACCAGCTCATGGCGTGGAGTGGTCGATCACCGGTGTGTATGGACAGCAACTTAATGAACAAAAAGTGAAATTCCTTCACGACATGGTGGACGTGAGGGATCTCTATGTTGGGCCTTGGTTACAAGTGGGTGACTTTAACCTACTTTTGAACCCAGAGGGCAAAAGCAACACGGCTATAAGTAGGAGGATGATATCTCGGTTGAGATGTAAGCTAAACCAACTATTTTTGTCGGTGCTAAGCTAAACCAACTTGAGTTCAAGGAGCTTTACCTGAATGGTAGGAGGTACACATGTGTTAAAGTATTCCTTTTGTTCATATCACATGTAATAGGAAACTTACACAAAATCCCACCGAATATTTGTTGTATGATTCGGTCTGGATTTCTTCTGATTTTCCTTGATTACCAAGGCATGTAACCCGTTTATATGTGAATACAAGGACGCCCATCAAGGTGCGTGAGTTATACAGCATAATCGTTTTCTTGGTATCAGACTTGCTCGATCCTCAACCTTCCTCCAAGCCGCCTGCCTCCCCTCCCAGGTCCAGCCGCCATGTCCACCTCCCCAAGCACCAGCTCCTCCCTCACCTCCCCATCCCTCCCCGCCACCACCACCTCCACCACCGGCGCCCTCACCACCGTTGCCATGCCCGCCACCGCATCTCCCGCCGTCAACGTCGCAAGTGTCCGCACACATGTTCCTGTTACCTTGGACCTTCAGGCTTCCAATTTCACCAAGTGGAGGATGCTCATTAGGGTTCTCCTCGGCAAGTACGACCTTCTCTCCCATGTCAACACCGCCACCGCCGAGGAGGACCGCACCGCGGAATGGATGCGCGAGGATTACGTCGTGCGTTCTTGGCTGTACGGGTCCATTTCTGATGAGATTCTGGACATTATCATGGCGGAGGATCAAACGGCGCAGGAGGCCTGGACGCTCATCACTAATCTCTTTCTGGATAATCAGATGACTCGAGCTGTCTATCTCGAGGCGGAGTTCCGCAGCCTCGTCCAAGGTGATCTCTCCATCACCGCCTACTGTCATCGCCTGAAGGCCCTCTCTGACGCTCTCAGCGACGTCGGCACCCCCGTCTCTGACCAGACCCTTGTCCTCAATTGCCTCCGTGGGCTCAACGCGCGCTTCTCCAACATCACGACGATCGTGACTATGCAGAGTCCTCTTCCCTCGTTCAGCCAGACGAGGTTGCTGCTGACACTCCGCGAGACCCAGCTCGCGAACTCCATCGCGCTTGGCAACCAGACCGCCCTGTACGGCGGCTCCTCCTCCCATGGCGCTGGCGGCTCTGCTCCTTCTGGTCACCACCGTGGTAATGACCGCGGTGACGGCTCTCGCCATGGCAACACCACGGGTGGTGGCTCTTCTGGTGGGAATCGCAACAACAACAACTGGAGGAAGAAGAAGGCTGCTGGAGGCGGCAACAACGGCAGCGGGCGCTCCAACTTCAGTGACGGCCAACACCAGCGCAGGGCGCCCTCCTCCGTCGGCCCTTGGTTCTACTTTAACCCGTACACCGGGCACGCCCAGCAGGTTCACGCGCCGCCCGCGATGCGACCCAACGCCGGGGCTGGTCTGCTTGGCCCGCGGCCTCCAGCGCTGCCACCGGCCCAGGCCTTCACCTCCCTCGCCCTGCTCCATGGCCAGGCGTTCGGCACCAATCCTCCACCGACACCTGCTTATGGCGGCACGCCGGCGTGGGATTGCTCCGCCCTCCTTACTGCCCTGAACAACGCCGCCACCCCTTCGACCGTTGGTGAGTGGGTCATGGATTCTGGCGCCACCGCACATATGGCGTCCGATCCCGGTATGCTTCACAACCTATCTCCCTCATCTTCCTCCTCCCTTGCCATTGTTGGCAATGGCTCAACCTTACCCATCACTCATACTGGCCACGCATATATTCCCGCTTCCGCCCGTTCTCTTGTTCTTCGACATGTCTTACTAGTACCTCATATTGTCAAGAACTTACTTTCTGTTCGTCGTTTTACTATTGATAATCTCTGTTCCATCGAATTTGACCCGTTCGGCTTTTCTGTGAAGGACCTTCGCACCAAGGCCGTGATTCTTCGTTGCAATAGCATCGGAGATCTCTACATCTTCCCGTCCTCGATCATCAACCACCATGCTCATGGACTCCTCGCCACCACCTCGACCGAGCTTTGGCATCGTCGCTTAGGACATCCGGGACGTGACGCCATGTCCCATCTTCATAAGAACTCTTTTATTTCTTGTAATAAAGCAGCCTCGCATGTTTTTCATGCTTGCCAACTTGGCAAACACGTGCGCTTTGTTGGGGAACGTTGCAGAAAACAAAAATTTTCCTACGGTTTCACCAAGATCCATCTATGAGTTCATCTAGCAATGAGTGGTTGGATTGCATCTACATACCTTTGTAGATCACGCGCGGAAGCGTTCAAAGAACGGGGATGAGGAAGGCGTACTCGACGTGATCCAAATCACCGGAGATCCTAGCGCCGAACGGACGGCACCTCCGCGTTCAACACACGTACGGTCAGCGTAACGTCTCCTTCTTCTTGATCCAGCAAGGGGGAAGGAGAGGTTGAGGGAGATGGCTCCAGCAGCAGCACGACGGCGTGGTGTTGATGGAGCTGCAGTACTCCGACAGGGCTTCGCCAAGCACTATGGAGGAGGAGGATGTGTTGAAGAGGGAGAGGGAGGCACCAAAGATCAAGGTCAGAAGTCCTCCATCTCCCCACTATATATAGGAGGGCCAAGGGGGGGGGGGGGCGCCGGCCCTAGGAGATCTAATCTCCTAGGGGGGTGCGGCCAAGGGGAGGAATCCCTCCTCCCCAAGGCACCTAGGGGTGCCTTCCCCCTTTGGGACTCTTCCCTCCTTGAAACCCTAGGCGCATGGGCCTCTTGGGGCTGGTGCCCTTGGCCCATGTAGGCCAAGGCGCACCCCCTACAGCCCATGTGGCCCCCCGGGACAGGTGGCCCCACCCGGTGGACCCCCGGGACCCTTCCGGTGGTCCCGGTACAATACCGGTGACTCCGAAACTCGTCCCGATACCCGAAATAGTACTTCCTATATATAATTCTTTACCTCCGGACCATTCCGGAACTCCTCGTGACGTCCGGGATCTCATCCGGGACTCCGAACAACATTCGGGTTACTGCATATACATATCCCTACAACCCTAGCATCACCGAACCTTAAGTGTGTACGGGTTCGGGAGACATGTAGACATGACCGAGACGACTCTCCGGTCAATAACCAACAGCGGGATCTGGATACCCATGTTGGCTCCCACATGCTCCTCGATGATCTCATCGGATGAACCACGGTGTCGAGGATTCAAGCAACCCCATATACAATTCCCTTTGTCAATCGGTATGTTACTTGCCCGAGATTCGATCGTCGGTATCCCAATACCTCGTTCAATCTCGTTACCGGCAAGTCACTTTACTCGTACCGTAATGCATGATCCCGTGACCAGACACTTGGTCACTTTGAGCTCATTATGATGATGCATTACCGAGTGGGCCCAGTGATACCTCTCCGTCATACGGAGTGACAAATCCCAGTCTTGATCCGTGTCAACCCAACAGACACTTTCGGAGATACCCGTAGTATACCTTTATAGTCACCCAGTTACGTTGTGACGTTTGGTACACCCAAAGCACTCCTACGGTATCCGGGAGTTACACGATCTCATGGTCTAAGGAAAAGATACTTGACATTGGAAAACTCTAGCAAACGAACTATACGATCTTGTGCTATGTTTAGGATTGGGTCTTGTCCATCACATTATTCTCCTAATGATGTGATCTCGTTATCAATGACATCCAATGTCCATAGTCAGGAAACCATGACTATCTGTTGATCAACGAGCTAGTCAACTAGAGGCTTACTAGGGACATGTTGGTGTCTATTATTCACACATGTATTACGATTTCCGGATAACACAATTATAGCATGAATAAAGACAATTATCATGAATAAGGAAATATAATAATAACACTTTTATTATTGCCTCTAGGGCATATTTCCAACAGTCTCCCACTTGCACTAGAGTCAATAATCTAGTTACATTGTGATGAATCGAACACCCATGGAATTCTGGTGTTGATCATGTTTTTCTCTAGGGAGATGTTTAGTCAACGGATCTGCTACATTCAGGTCCGGGTGCACTTTACAAATATCTATGTCTCCATCTTGAACATTTTCACGAATGGAGTTGAAGCGACGCTTGATGTGCCTTGTCTTCTTGTGAAACCTGGGCTCCTTTGCAAGAGAAATAGCTCCAGTGTTGTCACAGAAGAGCTTGATCGGCCCCGACGCATTGGGTATGACTCCTAGGTCGGTGATGAACTCCTTCAGCCAAATTGCTTCATGCGCTGCCTCCGAGGCTGCCATGTACTCCGCTTCACATGTAGATCCCGCCACGACGCTCTGCTTGCAACTGCACCAGCTTACTGCCCCACCATTCAAAATATACACGTATCCGGTTTGTGACTTTGAGCCATCCAGATCTGTGTCGAAGCTAGCGTCGACGTAACCCTTTACGACGAGCTCTTCGTCACCTCCATAGACGAGAAACATTTCCTTAGTCCTTTTCAGGTACTTCAGGATATTCTTGACCGCTGTCCAGTGTTCCTTGCCGGGATTACTTTGGTACCTTCTTACCAAACTTACGGCAAGGTTTACATCAGGTCTGGTACACAACATGGCATACATAATAGAACCTATGGCTGAGGCATAGGGGATGACACTCATCTCTTCTATATCTTCTGCCGTGGTCGGACATTGAGCTGAGCTCAATTTCACACCTTGTAACACAGGCAAGAACCCCTTCTTAGACTGATCCATATTGAATTTCTTCAATATCTTATCAAGGTATGTGCTTTGTGAAAGACCAATGAGGCGTCTTGATCTATCTCTATAGATCTTGATGCCTAATATATATGCAGCTTCTCCAAGGCCCTTCATTGAAAAACTCTTATTCAAGTAGGCCTTAATGATGTCCAAGAGTTCTATATCATTTCCCATCAAAAGTATGTCATCTACATATAATATGAGAAATGCTACAGAGCTCCCACTCACTTTCTTGTAAACACAGGCTTCTCCATAAGTCTGCGTAAACCCAAATGCTTTGATCATCTCATCAAAGCGAATGTTCCAACTCCGAGATGCTTGCACCAGCCCATAAATCGAGCGTTGGAGCTTGCACACCTTGTCAGCATTCTTAGGATCGACAAAACCTTCCGGCTGCATCATATACAATTCTTCCTTAAGGAAACCGTTAAGGAATGCCGTTTTGACGTCCATTTGCCATATTTCATAATCATAGAATGCGGCAATCGCTAACATGATTCGGACGGACTTCAGCTTCGCTACTGGTGAGAAAGTCTCATCGTAGTCAACCCCTTGAACTTGTCGATAACCCTTAGCGACAAGCCGAGCTTTATAGATGGTCACATTACCATCCGCGTCTGTCTTCTTCTTAAAGATCCATTTATTTTCTATGGCTCGCCGCTCAACGGGCAAGTCAGTCAAAGTCCATACTTCGTTTTCATACATGGATCCTATCTCGGATTTCATGGCTTCTAGCCATTTGTCGGAATCCGGGCCCGCCATCACTTCTTCATAGTTCGAAGGTTCACCGTTGTCTAACAACATGATTTCCAAGACAGGGTTGCCGTACCACTCTGGTGCGGAACGTGTCCTTGTGGACCTTCGAATTTCAGTAGGAGCTTGATCAGAAGTATCTTGATCATCATCATTAACTTCCTCTCTAGTCGGTGCAGGCACCTCAGGAACATTTTCTTGATTTGCGCCATTTTCCGGTTCAAGAGGTAATACTTCATCAAGGTCTACTTTCCTCCCACTTACTTCTTTCGAGAGAAACTCCTTCTCTAGAAAGGATCCATTCTTGGCAACAAAGATCTTGCCTTCGGATCTGAGGTAGAAGGTATACCCAATAGTTTCTTTAGGGTATCCTATGAAGACGCATTTTTCTGACTTGGGTTCGAGCTTTTCAGGTTGAAGTTTCCTGACATAAGCATCGCATCCCCAAACTTTTAGAAACGACAGCTTAGGTTTCTTCCCAAACCATAATTCAAACGGTGTCGTCTCAACGGATTTCGACGGAGCCCTATTTAAAGTAAATGCGGCAGTCTCTAAAGCATACCCCCAAAAAGATAGCGGTAAATCGGCAAGAGACATCATAGATCGCACCATATCCAATAGAGTGCGATTACGACGTTCGGACACACCATTACGCTGAGGTGTTCCAGGCGGCGTGAGTTGTGAAACTATTCCACATTTTCTTAAGTGTGTGCCAAACTCGTGACTCAAGTATTCTCCTCCACGATCTGATCGTAGGAACTTGATTTTTCTGTCACGTTGATTCTCAACCTCACTCTGAAATTCCTTGAACTTTTCAAAGGTCTCAGACTTGTGTTTCATTAAGTAGACATACCCATATCTACTCAAGTCATCAGTGAGGGTGAGAACATAACGATAGCCACCGCGAGCCTCAACACTCATTGGACCGCACACATCAGTATGTATGATTTCCAATAAGTTGGTTGCTCGCTCCATTGTTCCTGAGAACGGAGTCTTGGTCATTTTACCCATGAGGCATGGTTCGCACATGTCAAATGATTCATAATCAAGAGACTCTAAAAGTCCATCAGCATGGATCTTCTTCATGCGTTTGACACCTATGTGACCAAGGCGGCAGTGCCACAAGTATGTGGGACTATCATTATCAATCTTACATATTTTGGTACTCACACTATGAACATGTGTAGCATTACGCTCGAGATTCATTAAGAATAAACCATTCACCATCGGAGCATGACCATAAAACATATCTCTCATATAAACAGAACAACCATTATTCTCGGATTTAAATGAGTAGCCATCTGAATTAAACGAGATCCTGATACAATGTTCATGCTCAAACTTGGCACTAAATAATAATTATTGAGGTTTAAAACTAATCCCGTAGGTAAATGAAGAGGCAGCGTGCCGATGGCGATCACATCGACCTTGGAACCATTCCCGACGCGCATCGTCACCTCGTCCTTCGCCAGTCTCCGCTTATTCCGCAGCTCCTTCTTTGAGTTACAAATGTGAGCAACTGCACCGGTATCAAATACCCAGGAGCTACTACGAGTACTGGTAAGGTACACATCAATTACATGTATATCGCATATACCTTTTGTTTTGCCGGCCTTCTTGTCCGCTAAGTATTTGGGGCAGTTCCGCTTCCAGTGACCACTTTCCTTGCAATAAAAGCACTCAGTCTCGGGCTTGGGTCCATTCTTTGGCTTCTTCCCGGCAGCTTGCTTGCCGGGCGCGGCAACTCCCTTGCCGTCTTTCTTGAAGGCTTTCTTACCCTTGCCCTTCTTGAACTTAGTGGTTTTATTCACCATCAACACTTGATATTCCTTTTTGACTTCTACCTCTGCTGACTTCAGCATTGCAAATACTTCAGGAATGGTCTTTTCCATCCCCTGCATATTGAAGTTCATCACAAAGCTCTTGTAGTTCGGTGGAAGCGACTGAAGGATTCTGTCAATGACCGCGTCATCCGGGAGATTAACTCCCAGCTGAGTCAAGCGGTTATGTAACCCAGACATTGTGAGTATGTGCTCACTGACAGAACTATTTTCCTCCATCTTACAACTGAAGAATTTGTCGGAGACATCATATCTCTCGACCCGGGCATGAGCTTGGAAAACCATTTTCAGCTCTTCGAACATCTCATATGCTCCGTGTCTCTCAAAACGCTTTTGGAGCCCCGGCTCTAAGCTGTAAAGCATGCCGCACTGAACAAGGGAGTAGTCATCGGTACGTGCCTGCCAAGCATTCATAACGTCTTGTTCTGCAGGGAGAACAGGTGCGTCACCCAGCGGTGCTAGTAGGACATAATCTTTCTTGGCAGCTATGAGGATGATCCTCAGGTTCCGGACCCAGTCCGTGTAGTTGCTGCCATCGTCTTTCAGCTTGGTTTTCTCTAGGAACGCGTTGAAGTTGAGGACTACGTTGGCCATTTGATCTACAAGACATATTGTAAAATATTTAGACTAAGTTCATGATAATTAAGTTCATCTAATCAAATTATTCAATGAACTCCCACTTAGATAGACATCCCTCTTCTAGTCATCTAAGTATAACATGATCCGAGTTAACTAGGCCGTGTCCGATCATCACGTGAGACGGACTAGTCAACGTCGGTGAACATCTTCATGTTGATCGTATCTTCTATACGACTCATGCTCGACCTTTCGGTCTTCTGTGTTCCGAGGCCATGTCTCTACATGCTAGGCTCGTCAAGTCAACCTAAGTGTTTTGCATGTGTAAATCTGTCTTACACCCGTTGTATGTGAACGTTAGAATCTATCACACCCGATCATCACGTGGTGCTTCGAAACAATGAACTGTCGCAACGGTGCACAGTTAGGGGGAACACTTTCTTGAAATTATTATGAGGGATCATCTTATTTACTACCGTCGTTCTAAGCAAACAAGATGAAAAACATGATAAACATCACATGCAATCAAATAATAATAGTGACATAATATGGCCAATATCGCATAGCTCCTTTGATCTCCATCTTGGGGCTCCATGATTATCTTGTCACCGGCATGACACCATGATCTCCATCATCATGATCTCCATCATTGTGTCTCCATGAAGTTGCTCGCCAACTATTACTTCTACTACTATGGCTAACACGTTTAGCAATAAAGTAAAGTAATTTACATGGCGTTTCTCAATGACACGCAGGCCATACAAAAAATAAAGACAACTCCTATGGCTCCTGCCGGTTGTCATACTCATTGACATGCAAGTCGTGATTCCTATTACAATAGAATGAACATCTCATACATCACATATAGATCATTCATCATTCATCACAACTTTGGCCATATCATATCACAAAGCACTTGCTGCAAAAACAAGTTAGACGTCCTCTAATTGTTGTTGCAAGTTTTACGTGGCTGAAGTAAGGTTCTAGCAAGAACGTTTTCTTACCTACGTGAAAGCCACAACGTGATTTGTCAACTTCTATTTACCTTCATAAGGACCCTTTTCATCGAATCCGCTCCAACTAAAGTAGGAGAGACAGACACCCGCCAGCCACCTTTATGCAACTTGTGCATGTTAGTCGGTGGAACCGGTCTCACGTAAGCGTACGTGTAAGGTTGGTCCGGGCCGCTTCATCCCACAATACCATTGAAGCAAGATAAGACTAGTAGCGGCAAGAAAGTTGACAACATCAACGCCCACAACCAATTGTGTTCTACTCGTGCAAGAGAACTACGCATAGACCTAGCTCATGATGCCACTGTTGGGGAACGTTGCAGAAAACAAAAATTTTCCTACGGTTTCACCAAGATCCATCTATGAGTTCATATAGCAATGAGTGGTTGGATTGCATCTACATACCTTTGTAGATCACGCGCGGAAGCGTTCAAAGAACGGGGATGAGGAAGGCGTACTCGACGTGATCCAAATCACCGGAGATCCTAGCGCCGAACGGACGGCACCTCCGCGTTCAACACACGTACGGTCAGCGTAACGTCTCCTTCTTCTTGATCTAGCAAGGGGGAAGGAGAGGTTGAGGGAGATGGCTCCAGCAGCAGCACGACGGCGTGGTGTTGATGGAGCTGCAGTACTCCGACAGGGCTTCGCCAAGCACTATGGAGGAGGAGGATGTGTTGAAGAGGGAGAGGGAGGCACCAAAGATCAAGGTCAGAAGTCCTCCATCTCCCCACTATATATAGGAGGGCCAAGGGGGGGGGGGCGCCGGCCCTAGGAGATCTAATCTCCTAGGGGGGTGCGGCCAAGGGGAGGAATCCCTCCTCCCCAAGGCACCTAGGGGTGCCTTCCCCCTTTGGGACTCTTCCCTCCTTGAAACCCTAGGCGCATGGGCCTCTTGGGGCTGGTGCCCTTGGCCCATGTAGGCCAAGGTGCAATCCCTACAGCCCATGTGGCCCCCCGGGACAGGTGGCCCCATCCGGTGGACCCCCGGGACCCTTCCGGTGGTCCCGGTACAATACCGGTGACCCCGAAACTTGTCCCGATGCCCGAAATAGTACTTCCTATATATAATTCTTTACCTCTGGACCATTCCGGAACTCCTCGTGACGTCCGGGATCTCATCCGGGACTCCGAACAACATTCGGGTTACTGCATATACATATCCCTACAACCCTAGCGTCGCCGAACCTTAAGTGTGTACGGGTTCGGGAGACATGTAGACATGACCGAGACGACTCTCCGGTCAATAACCAACAGCGGGATCTGGATACCCATGTTGGCTCCCACATGCTCCTCGATGATCTCATCGGATGAACCACGGTGTCGAGGATTCAAGCAACCCCATATACAATTCCCTTTGTCAATCGGTATGTTACTTGCCCGAGATTCGATCGTCGGTATCCCAATACCTCGTTCAATCTCGTTACCGGCAAGTCACTTTACTCGTACCGTAATGCATGATCCCGTGACCAGATACTTGGTCACTTTGAGCTCATTATGATGATGCATTACCGAGTGGGCCCAGTGATACCTCTCCGTCATACGGAGTGACAAATCCCAGTCTTGATCCGTGTCAACCCAACAGACACTTTCGGAGATACCCGTAGTATACCTTTATAGTCACCCAGTTACGTTGTGACGTTTGGTACACCCAAAGCACTCCTACGGTATCCGGGAGTTACACGATCTCATGGTCTAAGGAAAAGATACTTGACATTGGAAAACTCTAGCAAACGAACTATACGATCTTGTGCTATGTTTAGGATTGGGTCTTGTCCATCACATTATTCTCCTAATGATGTGATCTCGTTATCAATGACATCCAATGTCCATAGTCAGGAAACCATGACTATCTGTTGATCAACGAGCTAGTCAACTAGAGGCTTACTAGGGACATGTTGGTGTCTATTATTCACACATGTATTACGATTTCCGGATAACACAATTATAGCATGAATAAAGACAATTATCATGAACAAGGAAATATAATAATAACGCTTTTATTATTGCCTCTAGGGCATATTTCCAACAGTCTCCCACTTGCACTAGAGTCAATAATCTAGTTACATTGTGATGAATCGAACACCCATGGAATTCTGGTGTTGATCATGTTTTGCTCTAGGGAGAGGTTTAGTCAACGGATCTGCTACATTCAGGTCCGGGTGCACTTTACAAATATCTATGTCTCCATCTTGAACATTTTCACGAATGGAGTTGAAGCGACGCTTGATGTGCCTTGTCTTCTTGTGAAACCTGGGCTCCTTTGCAAGAGAAATAGCTCCAGTGTTGTCATAGAAGAGCTTGATCGGCCCCGACGCATTGGGTATGACTCCTAGGTCGGTGATGAACTCCTTCACCCAAATTGCTTCATGCGCTGCCTCCGAGGCTGCCATGTACTCCGCTTCACATGTAGATCCCGCCACGACGCTCTGCTTGCAACTGCACCAGCTTACTGCCCCACCATTCAAAATATACACGTATCCGGTTTGTGACTTTGAGTCATCCAGATCTGTGTCGAAGCTAGCGTCGACGTAACCCTTTACGACGAGCTCTTCGTCACCTCCATAGACGAGAAACATTTCCTTAGTCCTTTTCAGGTACTTCAGGATATTCTTGACCGCTGTCCAGTGTTCCTTGCCGGGATTACTTTGGTACCTTCCTACCAAACTTACGGCAAGGTTTACATCAGGTCTGGTACACAACATGGCATACATAATAGAACCTATGGCTGAGGCATAGGGGATGACACTCATCTCTTCTATATCTTCTGCCGTGGTCGGACATTGAGCTGAGCTCAATTTCACACCTTGTAACACAGGCAAGAACCCCTTCTTAGACTGATCCATATTGAATTTCTTCAATATCTTATCAAGGTATGTGCTTTGTGAAATACCTATGAGGCGTCTTGATCTATCTCTATAGATCTTGATGCCTAATATATATGCAGCTTCTCCAAGGCCCTTCATTGAAAAACTCTTATTCAAGTAGGCCTTAATGATGTCCAAGAGTTCTATATCATTTCCCATCAAAAGTATGTCATCTACATATAATATGAGAAATGCTACAGAGCTCCCACTCACTTTCTTGTAAACACAGGCTTCTCCATAAGTCTGCGTAAACCCAAATGCTTTGATCATCTCATCAAAGTGAATGTTCCAACTCCGAGATGCTTGCACCAGCCCATAAATCGAGCGTTGGAGCTTGCACACCTTGTCAGCATTCTTAGGATCGACAAAACCTTCCGGCTGCATCATATACAATTCTTCCTTAAGGAAACCATTAAGGAATGCCGTTTTGACGTCCATTTGCCATATTTCATAATCATAGAATGCGGCAATCGCTAACATGATTCGGACGGACTTCAGCTTCGCTACTGGTGAGAAAGTCTCATCGTAGTCAACCCCTTGAACTTGTCGATAACCCTTAGCGACAAGCCGAGCTTTATAGATGGTCACATTACCATCCGCGTCTGTCTTCTTCTTAAAGATCCATTTATTTTCTATGGCTCGCCGCTCAACGGGCAAGTCAGTCAAAGTCCATACTTCGTTTTCATACATGGATCCTATCTCGGATTTCATGGCTTCTAGCCATTTGTCGGAATCCGGGCCCGCCATCACTTCTTCATAGTTCGAAGGTTCACCGTTGTCTAACAACATGATTTCCAAGACAGGGTTGCCGTACCACTCTGGTGCGGAATGTGTCCTTGTGGACCTTCGAATTTCAGTAGGAGCTTGATCAGAAGTATCTTGATCATCATCATTAACTTCCTCTCTAGTCGGTGCAGGCACCTCAGGAACATTTTCTTGATTTGCGCCATTTTCCGGTTCAAGAGGTAATACTTCATCAAGGTCTACTTTCCTCCCACTTACTTCTTTCGAGAGAAACTCCTTCTCTAGAAAGGATCCATTCTTGGCAACAAAGATCTTGCCTTCGGATCTGAGGTAGAAGGTATACCCAATAGTTTCTTTACGGTATCCTATGAAGACGCATTTTTCCGACTTGGGTTCGAGCTTTTCAGGTTGAAGTTTCCTGACATAAGCATCGCATCCCCAAACTTTTAGAAACGACAGCTTAGGTTTCTTCCCAAACCATAATTCAAACGGTGTCGTCTCAACGGATTTCGACGGAGCCCTATTTAAAGTAAATGCGGCAGTCTCTAAAGCATACCCCCAAAAAGATAGCGGTAAATCGGCAAGAGACATCATAGATCGCACCATATCCAATAGAGTGCGATTACGACGTTCGGACACACCATTACGCTGAGGTGTTCCAGGCGGCGTGAGTTGTGAAACTATTCCACATTTTCTTAAGTGTGTGCCAAACTCGTGACTCAAGTATTCTCCTCCACGATCTGATCGTAGGAACTTGATTTTTCTGTCACGTTGATTCTCAACCTCACTCTGAAATTCCTTGAACTTTTCAAAGGTCTCAGACTTGTGTTTCATTAAGTAGACATACCCATATCTACTCAAGTCATCAGTGAGGGTGAGAACATAACGATAGCCACCGCGAGCCTCAACACTCATTGGACCGCACACATCAGTACGTATGATTTCCAATAAGTTGGTTGCTCGCTCCATTGTTCCTGAGAACGGAGTCTTGGTCATTTTACCCATGAGGCATGGTTCGCACATGTCAAATGATTCATAATCAAGAGACTCTAAAAGTCCATCAGCATGGAGCTTCTTCATGCGTTTGACACCTATGTGACCAAGGCGGCAGTGCCACAAGTATGTGGGACTATCATTATCAATCTTACATATTTTGGTACTCACACTATGAACATGTGTAGCATTACGCTCGAGATTCATTAAGAATAAACCATTCACCATCGGAGCATGACCATAAAACATATCTCTCATATAAACAGAACAACCATTATTCTCGGATTTAAATGAGTAGCCATCTGAATTAAACGAGATCCTGATACAATGTTCATGCTCAAACTTGGCACTAAATAATAATTATTGAGGTTTAAAACTAATCCCGTAGGTAAATGAAGAGGCAGCGTGCCGATGGCGATCACATCGACCTTGGAACCATTCACGACGCGCATCGTCACCTCGTCCTTCGCCAGTCTCCGCTTATTCCGCAGCTCCTTCTTTGAGTTACAAATGTGAGCAACTGCACCGGTATCAAATACCCAGGAGCTACTACGAGTACTGGTAAGGTACACATCAATTACATGTATATCGCATATACCTTTTGTTTTGCCGGCCTTCTTGTCCGCTAAGTATTTGGGGCAGTTCTGCTTCCAGTGACCACTTTCCTTGCAATAAAAGCACTCAGTCTCGGGCTTGGGTCCATTCTTTGGCTTCTTCCCGGCAGCTTGCTTGCCGGGCGCGGCAACTCCCTTGCCGTCTTTCTTGAAGGCTTTCTTACCCTTGCCCTTCTTGAACTTAGTGGTTTTATTCACCATCAACACTTGATATTCCTTTTTGACTTCTACCTCTGCTGACTTCAGCATTGCAAATACTTCAGGAATGGTCTTTTCCATCCCCTGCATATTGAAGTTCATCACAAAGCTCTTGTAGTTCGGTGGAAGCGACTGAAGGATTCTGTCAATGACCGCGTCATCCGGGAGATTAACTCCCAGCTGAGTCAAGCGGTTATGTAACCCAGACATTGTGAGTATGTGCTCACTGACAGAACTATTTTCCTCCATCTTACAACTGAAGAATTTGTCGGAGACTTCATATCTCTCGACCCGGGCATGAGCTTGGAAAACCATTTTCAGCTCTTCGAACATCTCATATGCTCCGTGTCTCTCAAAACGCTTTTGGAGCCCCGGCTCTAAGCTGTAAAGCATGCCGCACTGAACAAGGGAGTAGTCATCGGTACGTGCCTGCCAAGCGTTCATAACGTCTTGTTCTGCAGGGAGAACAGGTGCGTCACCCAGCGGTGCTAGTAGGACATAATCTTTCTTGGCAGCTATGAGGATGATCCTCAGGTTCCGGACCCAGTCCGTGTAGTTGCTGCCATCGTCTTTCAGCTTGGTTTTCTCTAGGAACGCGTTGAAGTTGAGGACTACGTTGGCCATTTGATCTACAAGACATATTGTAAAATATTTAGACTAAGTTCATGATAATTAAGTTCATCTAATCAAATTATTCAATGAACTCCCACTTAGATAGACATCCCTCTTCTAGTCATCTAAGTATAACATGATCCGAGTTAACTAGGCCGTGTCCGATCATCACGTGAGACGGACTAGTCAACGTCGGTGAACATCTTCATGTTGATCGTATCTTCTATACGACTCATGCTCGACCTTTCGGTCTTCTGTGTTCCGAGGCCATGTCTCTACATGCTAGGCTCGTCAAGTCAACCTAAGTGTTTTGCATGTGTAAATCTGTCTTACACCCGTTGTATGTGAACGTTAGAATCTATCACACCCGATCATCACGTGGTGCTTCGAAACAATGAACTGTCGCAATGGTGCACAGTTAGGGGGAACACTTTCTTAAAATTATTATGAGGGATCATCTTATTTACTACCGTCGTTCTAAGCAAACAAGATGAAAAACATGATAAACATCACATGCAATCAAATAATAATAGTGACATAATATGGCCAATATCACATAGCTCCTTTGATCTCCATCTTGGGGCTCCATGATTATCTTGTCACCGGCATGACACCATGATCTCCATCATCATGATCTCCATCATTGTGTCTCCATGAAGTTGCTCGCCAACTATTACTTCTACTACTATGGCTAACGCGTTTAGCAATAAAGTAAAGTAATTTACATGGCATTTCTCAATGACACGCAGGCCATACAAAAAATAAAGACAACTCCTATGGCTCCTGCCGGTTGTCATACTCATTGACATGCAAGTCGTGATTCCTATTACAATAGAATGAACATCTCATACATCACATATAGATCATTCATCATTCATCACAACTTTGGCCATATCATATCACAAAGCACTTGCTGCAAAAACAAGTTAGACGTCCTCTAATTGTTGTTGCAAGTTTTACGTGGCTGAAGTAAGGTTCTAGCAAGAACGTTTTCTTACCTACGTGAAAGCCACAACGTGATTTGTCAACTTCTATTTACCTTCATAAGGACCCTTTTCATCGAATCCGCTCCAACTAAAGTAGGAGAGACAGACACCCGCCAGCCACCTTTATGCAACTTGTGCATGTTAGTCGGTGGAACCGGTCTCACGTAAGCGTACGTGTAAGGTTGGTCCGGGCCGCTTCATCCCCCAATACCGTTGAAGCAAGATAAGACTAGTAGCGGCAAGAAAGTTGACAACATCAACTCCCACAACCAATTGTGTTCTACTCGTGCAAGAGAACTACGCATAGACCTAGCTCATGATGCCACTGTTGGGGAACGTTGCAGAAAACAAAAATTTTCCTACGGTTTCACCAAGATCCATCTATGAGTTCATATAGCAATGAGTGGTTGGATTGCATCTACATACCTTTGTAGATCACGCGCGGAAGCGTTCAAAGAACGGGGATGAGGAAGGCGTACTCGACGTGATCCAAATCACCGAAGATCCTAGCGCCGAACGGACGGCACCTCCGCGTTCAACACACGTACGGTCAGCGTAACGTCTCCTTCTTCTTGATCCAGCAAGGGGGAAGGAGAGGTTGAGGGAGATGGCTCCAGCAGCAGCACGACGGCGTGGTGTTGATGGAGCTGCAGTACTCTGACAGGGCTTCGCCAAGCACTATGGAGGAGGAGGATGTGTTGAAGAGGGAGAGGGAGGCACCAAAGATCAAGGTCAGAAGTCCTCCATCTCCCCACTATATATAGGAGGGCCAAGGGGGGGGGCGCCGGCCCTAGGAGATCTAATCTCCTAGGGGGGTGCGGCCAAGGGGAGGAATCCCTCCTCCCCAAGGCACCTAGGGGTGCCTTCCCCCTTTGGGACTCTTCCCTCCTTGAAACCCTAGGCGCATGGGCCTCTTGGGGCTGGTGCCCTTGGCCCATGTAGGCCAAGGTGCACTCCCTACAGCCCATGTGGCCCCCCGGGAGAGGTGGCCCCACCCGGTGGACCCCCGGGACCCTTCCGGTGGTCCCGGTACAATACCGGTGACCCCGAAACTTGTCCCGATGCCCGAAATAGTACTTCCTATATATAATTCTTTACCTCCGGACCATTCCGGAACTGCTCGTGACGTCCGGGATTTCATCCGGGACTCCGAACAACATTCGGGTTACTGCATATACATATCCCTACAACCCTAGCGTCACCGAACCTTAAGTGTGTACGGGTTCGGGAGACATGTAGACATGACCGATACGACTCTCCGGTCAATAACCAACAGCGGGATCTGGATACCCATGTTGGCTCCCACATGCTCCTCGATGATCTCATCGGATGAACCACGATGTCGAGTATTCAAGCAACCCCGTATACAATTCCCTTTGTCAATCGGTATGTTACTTGCCCGAGATTTGATCGTCGTTATCCCAATACCTCGTTCAATCTCGTTACCGGCAAGTCACTTTACTCGTATCGTAATGCATGATCCCGTGACCAGAAACTTGGTCACTTTGAGCTCATTATGATGATGCATTACCGAGTGGGCCCAGTGATACCTCTCCGTCATACGGAGTGACAAATCCCAGTCTTGATCCGTGTCAACCCAACAGACACTTTCGGAGATACCCGTAGTATACCTTTATAGTCACCCATTTACGTTGTGACGTTTGGTACACCCAAAGCACTCCTACGGTATCCGGGAGTTACACGATCTCATGATCTAAGGAAAAGATACTTGACATTGGAAAACTCTAGCAAACGAACTATACGATCTTGTGCTATGTTTAGGATTGGGTCTTGTCCATCACATTATTCTCCTAATGATGTGATCTCGTTATCAATGACATCCAATGTCCATAGTCAGGAAACCATGACTATCTGTTGATCAACGAGCTAGTCAACTAGAGGCTTACTAGGGACATGTTGGTGTCTATTATTCACACATGTATTACGATTTCCGGATAACACAATTATAGCATGAATAAAGAAAATTATCATGAACAAGGAAATATAATAATAACGCTTTTATTATTGCCTTTAGGGCATATTTCCAACACGCTTGCCATTCACTAGGTCTACTTCAATAAGCGTCGAACCCTTTCAGTTGATACATTGTGATCTTTGGACATCACCACTTTTGAGTAATTCTGGTTTCAAATACTATCTTATTATTGTCGATGATTTTTCTCATTTCATGTGGACTTTTCCCCTTTGCCAAAAATCCGAGACTGCTCATTCCATTATTAACTTCATCGCTTCCATCCGTACGCAATTTTTGCGCTCTCTCGTTGCCATGCAAGCCGACAACGGGACAGAATTTCTCAACTCCATGGTCATCACATATTTCTCCACCCACGGCATTCATCTCCGTCTCTCATGCCCCTATACGTCCTCTCAAAATGGCAAGGCCGAACGAGCAATCCGCACCATCAACGATGTCACTCGAACCCTTCTTTTCCAGTCATCCATGCCACCATCCTATTGGGCTGAAGCTCTTGCCACGGCAACATACCTTGTCAACATACGCCCCTCCCAGTCTATTGGTTTTTCGGTACCATACATACGTCTATATGACACACCACCGAACTACTCTACTTTCCGTGTCTTCGGTTGTCTATGTTACCCTAACCAATCCGCTACCGCCAAACACAAGCTCGCCCCACGATCCGTTGCTTGTGTCTTCTTAGGTTACCCAACTAATCACAAAGGCTATCGTTGCCTCGATCTATCAACTCGTCGTGTCATCATCTCTCGTCATATGATATTTGACGAGACTATTTTCCCCTTCTCCCACTCTCCCGATCGGCCCTCCAATTCTGTTGCCGCCCTCGATTTTCTTCTCGACCTAGCCACCACAGAACACCCTACCCTACCCGTTATGCATGCACATCTAGCACCCGCTATGCATGGCACCCCCTCCCATGCGACTCCGCCCGCTCGCACCTCCCCGCCAGCTCGCACCCCGCCTGCTCGCCACACCACGCCAGCGGCCCACTCCACGCCCCGATCCCCCGCATGCTCCCTACCCAGTCACCCGCCAGGGTTCGCACCGCACCCGATGCCCGACATGCATGCAACTCTGTCACCCGCTTTGCATGGCGCGTCTTCCCCATCCCCTACGTTAGCCCCTGCCCGTACTCCTCCCGGGTACCTCTCTTCCGAGACGCCCATACCCTCTTCTAACCCAACGACAGACTCCATCCCTATCTTGAGCGACGCGTCCCCGCCGGTAGTTATTCACCGGCCTCCCTCTCCATCCAACACCCATACTATGGTCACCCAGGCTAAACGTGGTCTATTTCAACCCATCGATCGTCTCAACCTTTCCGCCTCCCACTCCACTCCCTCCCCAATCCCTAAAACATACCGGGGTGCACTCCATGACCCCCACTGACCCCCAAGGTTGCTATGACCGAGGAATTTGATGCTCTTGTCACTAACGGGACGTGGTCTCTTGTTCCACGTCCTCCTCGTGCTCATGTTGTTTCAGGGAAGTGGATTTTCAAGCATAAATTTCACTCGGACGGCAGCCTTGCCCGGTACAAGGCAAGATGGGTGGTACGTGGCTACTCTCAACAACAAGGCATTGACTTTGACGAGACATTCAGTCCTGTTATTAAGCTTGCCACCATCCGCATCGTCCTCAGCATTGCCGTCTCGCGGTCATGGCCGATCCACCAGCTTGATGTCAAGAACGCCTTTCTCAATGGCAATCTTGACGAGGAGGTTTACTGTCAACAACCACCTGGCTTCGTCGACGCTCGCTGCCCGGACTATGTGTGCCGCCTGCATAAATCGCTCTATGGCCTCAAGCAGGCACCACGTGCTTGGTACCAGCGCTTTGTGCTCTTTGCACACCGGCTCGGCTTTGTGGCATCCAAGTCGGATGTCTCTCTCTTTATCTACCAGCGTGGATCCGACCTCGCCTACCTCTTATTATATGTGGACGACATTGTCATCACTGCATCGACAGACAGGCTCCTACGAGACCTCATCTAGCGGTTGCATGCCAAGTTTGCTATGACCGACCTTGGTGCCTTGTCATTCTTCCTCGGTATCTCCGTCGAGGGAGCAACCGAAGTTGGAAAATATCGATCACATTTTCTGCACTAACTCCTTGGAGGATTGCTACCCGTACAGATTTTTGGCAGCCCTTGGGTCTGCGTTGTCCGATTATAGTCCATTGTTGCTAGATCTAAATGCTGACTTCAGAAAGGGCAAACGGTTCTGGTTTGACGCGTTCGATATGGTCTCAGAGGCATGAGACTATGTTCCCACAGAAAGCAACCCGTTTTTGGCACTAGATAATAAGTTGAGGGCTACAGCCAAGAGGTTGCAGAAGTGGAGTGATAAGTGGATAGGAAACATTAATGCAAATTCTGATCGTGCTTGAGGTCATCTATCGGCTTGACAAGGCTATGGACATATAATGCCTTACAAATGAGGAGCTGAGCTTGCGCAAGATATTGAAGAAGAAACTGCTAGGCCTGGGTCCCTTGGAGAGATCCATCGCAAGGAAAAGGTCAAGGTTGCTTGACCTACACGATGACAATGTAAATACGAAGTTTTTTCACCGGCATGCATGTCATAGGCAGCGGAAGAATGCGATCACTACAATTAGGCATGGTGGGGTGATCCTCACTGGGCATCATCAAATTGCAGACCCGGTGGATGATTTCTGTGGGAAACTATTTGGAGGAGCGCCTACAAGGTCACACACGCTGAACCTCGACTTGCTTGGTATCCTTGCATAAGTGTATCTCACCGTGAGTGCCCATCTACGATTGAAGAGGTTGAGAAGGCTATCAAGGCAATGCCCCCAGATTAGGCACCGGGGCCGGATGGTTTAACCTGAAGATTTTACGCATCATGTTGGCTCATCATCAAGTTCGATTTTATGAAGGCACTAGACGTGTTCTATCATGGGGACATGTGTGACCTGCCGGCGATCAACAAGGCAATTGTCTAATCACTTCCTAAGATAGAGGGAGTTGTGGATGTTAAGGAGTTCCGCCATGTATGTCTGGTGCACGGTGCAATAAAGATTTTTCACAAGATTTTGTCTATGAGACTAGCGCCCGAGCTTCTAAAGCTCGTTCGTACCAAGGATTTGGATCCCAAGTGCACGTTTTTTCTCGCGGGGCCCCGAAATTCTCGGTAACCGCGGTATCCGTGAAATCTCGGAAAAATTTGGACGAAATTTGAATTTGAATTTTGAATTCAATTTTCTTAAATATACTATAGATAAGCCCTAGACTCCATTTTATCAGCAACCATCCTGTGGCGCAGTGGTGGTGTTGTTGTGCGTGTTTCCCCTGCCTTGAGGTTATCTATGGGCTTGACAAGGCTATGGACACATATAGCCTTACAAATGAGGAGCTGAGCTTGCGCAAGATATTGAAGAAACTGCTAGGGCTGGGCTTGACCTACACGATGACGATGTAAATACAAAGTTTTTTCACCGGCATGCATGTCATAGCACTGGTAGAGGTTCTGGAACCGGGACTAAAGTGTCGGTACTAATGTCCTGACCCTTTAGTCCCGGTTGTGTTACTAAAGGAAATTTTCTGATTTTTTTTTTGAATTTTTTTTTGAATTTTTTTTATTTTCAAATTTCTGAATTATTTTAACCTATAATCTCTAATCACCCCTCATCATTCCAAATCATCTCACTTCCCGAACGGTCACCCATCCTCTCACTACTCCAGCCTGAGCACGCTTAACTTCCGGGTTCTATTCTCCTCGTTTCCAAGTCTGCACTTGTTGTTTTCCTGACAATAGTAAGATGTCAATCCTATTAACCCTCAGGAATTTAGCTTGAGCATGAAGTCACATATTTCACTGTTTGAGTTTAAAACTATTGTTCTAAAAAACAATAATTTTTTAGTAACACTAATATTTCTTGAATAAGTAGTTTGACCATTGTTTGACCACAGTTTGACCAGATTTGACCAAAATTCAAAAAAGGTGAAATAATTATTTAATAACACTAATATTCTTGAATAATTATTTAGTAACATTAATACTTCTCGAGTAAGTAGTTTGACCATATTTTGACCAGATTTACTGAAAATTTAAAAAAACTGAAATTTGAGCATAACTTTTTTTCCTTTTGGAATTTGAGGATTCTAGAAATTTGCAAAAAGGCCGTAGGCCGTCTCCATCGGATGTAACTTTTCGAGTAGATGATTTTTCATATAAAAAACTTTTCATCCGAGTTCGTATGCAAAAGTTATGCCCATTTTACAAATTCCAGAGAGATTTTGCAAATAAAGTCAAAATTCATATTTGCAAATTTTCCAAACAACTAGACCACATATCACATGGGAAACTTATTTTCTTTTATTTTTTTGACATTTCCATCATTTTCTTTTATTTTTTTAAAACTGAAAAGGCGATCCGGGGGGGGGGGGGGGGTATAGTTTGAAAATGGGACCTTTAGTACCGGTTCGTGGCACGAACCGGGACTAAAGGTCTCATCCCCATTAGTCCCGGTTCATGCCTCAAACCGGGACTAAAGGTCTAATCTTTAGTCCCGGTTTGTGGCACGAACCGGGACCAATGGTCGTGGGCCAGGAGCGAGGCCCATTGGTCCCGGTTCATCCCACCAACCGGGACCAAAAGGTCTAAATGAACCGGGACTAATGCCTTAGCCGCATGAACCGGAACCAATGCTCACATTAGTCCCGCTTCTAGACTGAACCGGGACTAATGGGCTGAGCCGGCCTGGACCATAGCTCTGTTTTCTACTAGTGTAGGCAGCGGAAGAATGCAATCACTACAATTAGGCATGGTGGGGTGATCCTCAGTGGGCATGATCAAATTGCAGACCCGGTGGATGATTTCTTTGGGAAACTATTTGGAGGAGCACCTACAAGGTCACACACGCTGAACTTCGACTTGCTTGGTATCCTTGCATAAGTGTATCTCACCGTGAGTGCCCATCTACGATTGAAGAGGTTGAGAAAGCTATCAAGGCGATGCCCCCAGATTAAGCACCGGGGCCGGATGGTTTTACCAGAAGATTTTACGCATCATGTGGGCTCATCATCAAGTTCGATTTTACGAAGGCACTAGACGTGTTCTATCATGGGGACATGTGTGACCTGCCGGCGATCAACAAGGCAATTGTCTCATCACTTCCTAAGATAGAGGGAGTTGTGGATGTTAAGGACTTCCGCCATGTATGTCTGGTGCACGGTGCAGTAACGATTTTTGACAAGATTTTGTCTACGAGACTAGCGCCCGAGCTTCTAAAGCTCGTTGGGACCCATAAAAGTGCTTTGTTAGAGGGAGGTCCTTGCATGATAATATCATGCTTGTCCAATGCACGGCACGATGGCTGCACGCAAGAAAAACGGGGTTTTGGCCTAGGTGTATCGAGTGGATTTGTTGACTGCTAGCAAACTCTTCTACCAGGTTCTTAACCAATGGAGTGCTAGGGAAGATGATCTTCAAATGGCTCTGCCTAACGCAAGGTGTCCCATTATCTTCGATCCCCTTCATTCTAATCATGGAGCCGCTCCAGAAGTGGCTTCAGCTAGCTGCTGACCCTGGGATACTAGAACCGCTTGCAAGATTAGGTCTGAAAGAAAGGGTGTCCATGTCTGTAGACGACGTGATGATTTTCTTGAAGCCAATGGTAGTGGGAATGCAACTGTGTGTGGTCATTATGAGGGACTATGGGGAAGCCTCTGGACTACTGGTCAACTTGACAAATAGCAATGTTTTACCAATCTGGTGCACGGAGGAGACCATGGCAACAATCAGTACGATGCTTGGTTGTCCGTCCGGAGGTTTCCCATGCAAATATCCGGGCATGCCTTTATCTATATGGAAATAAACTGCAGTTTAGTTCGATGGATTGATGGGCTAGTAGGCAGCCTGTTTGCCCACGTCGCATGCAACAATGACGCCCAAAAATAGGCGCTAAATCCTAGTGAAATCAGTCATATGTGCCATCCCATTTACTCTATGATGGCACTAGCAATACCGCCAACTCTTGCGGCTATGATCAAGATCTGTAGAGGTTTCCTTTGGTGTGAAAAAGCTCAGGCACGGGGTGGAGATTGTGCGGTGGCTTGGGGAACTGTTTGCTAAATGAGATGGGCAGGGAGATTGGGAATCCCGAACCTCAAGTGGTTAAATATAGCGCTTCAAGCGAGATGGCCTTGGTTAAAACGGCCTGAGACATCCAGGCCATGGAATGAATTGAGCCTCAATGTGCCAGCGCAGTCGCTTGCCATATTCAGAGCAGCGGCACAAATGACGGTGGGCGACGGAGCGACTGCTCTGTTCTGGGAGGACCGATGTGTGTGTGGATGAAGACTTCAAGATCTTGCCCCTCCGGATCTACGATAGAATTGCGACTAGATGTAAACCAACCAGAACATTGCAGGATACCCTACAAAATGTTGACTGGGCTCGAGACATTGACCCTGATATTAGTCCCTAGAAACTACAGGAGTACTTTCAAGTTTGGTTCTCAGTTGCACAGGTTAAAATCCACCCGATCAGCGGGACCGGCTGAGGTTGGCTTGGGAGAACAGAGTGAGTACTCTGCTGGCTTTGCCTACGCTCCGATGTTCTAGGGGATTGAGAGGTGGAGCCGGCAGCTGACTTTACCTGGAAATTACGAGCTCCTTTGCAATGTCAATTTTTTACTTGGCTCGCACTAAGGAAAAGATGCTGGATGTCCGATAGGCTAGCCCGGAGAGGGTTGCCACACCAGGATTCGTGCCCCTTCTGCACACAACATGAAGAGACCATCCACCATATTTTGCCGCAATGTGTGTTCGCGAGGGAGATTTGGACCATTGTCTGCCGCGCATGGGAGACCGGAGTGGATGCCCTCGGGGACGGACCTACTCACCGAGTGGTGCATCAACAAGCAAGGAAATGTCCATGGCACCAAGCACGTCAATGCAATTATTGTGCTTGTTCTATGGTGCATTTGGAAGCATGGCAACGATATAGTTTTTGAAGGAGCCACCCATCCATAACACGGCTCACACAAACGATTGAAAGAGAAGGGAGGACATGGTGGGATGCGGGTCTCCTAAAGGGCGACTTAGATAGTTTTTTGGTGTATTGGCGAGGTGGGTAACCGGGAGACATTAGCATTGTATTAACGGTAGAGGTGGATTTGCTGGCCGGACCTAATATGTAAACAACTTTCGGAGGTCGGGTGTCTTCTCCACTTTCTTCTATATAATATGATGCGCACCTCGTGCTTATTCGAGACAAAAACTGTATCTACGTATAGTGAGAGATTGAAGCTCATTTTCCAGGAAGCCTACGGGCTGGACCGTGCAAGATCTGCGACTTGTCGATGAAGAACGAATATGTGAAGTGACAAGTTTCAGGTCTGTTGTCTTAGCTGGGTTGTATACTGTTGGCAATTTTCTGAAACCTTCCATTTCTACTAGTGATAGAGAGGCAAACATGCGAGGTTACTTGTTTGGCTCGGAAGCATAGAGGCGAAACATGGGGATGCTTAACACCACTAGCTTAATTCATCGGTGCACAGGACGGGGACCTATGAGCCTATATATTGGAGTTCACGGTACATGCCTGCCATTATTAGGTAGTACACATACTGGGTGAAAAGCAGGTTTTGGGTGGTTACGGCCCAGTGGACATGTTTCTCGACCTCCCACAGTAAAGATATTTAAAAAGAAAAACTGATTTCTTTTGGAAGTTATAAATTTAAAGGGTTACTGTTTATTTACTCAATAGGACGACCAGGGCCGTACCTGAGAAAATGGAGGCCCGATGTGAAATAAAATTATGGGCCTTTTGCATTTTTCACATTTTCTTACGTTCTCATGTTATGACTTATACTTCCTCATCTGAATTACCTAATTTTTTTTGCATAAATCTGAAGACATTGCAGAAACTAAAGCTAAGAGACATACATCAACACTTAAGAACTGAGCATAGAGATAGAAATAAATGAAAAAACCTTAGCTTCCAATTGCAGTCTACAAATTTTTTTGCGGACTCAAAAATTGTATTACTCAATCACTGGTTCCTTACAATCTTCTGCTACTACCTCCAGCACATCAGCCGGACCCGAGTTAAGCCAAGTCATAGTCCTACTTGTGATTCTACCGAAAGAAGCAAGACCATCAGCGGCCTTATTCTGTGACCTCGGCACATGAGTAATACAAACTTGACGAAGACTAAGAAGAAATCTAATCTCATTTACTAGTGAGGCATATGCAGACCGGTTCACCCCACCATCACTGAGCATGTTCACCATCTCAGTGGAGTCCGCCTCGATGACGATCAGCAGTTCCGAGGGCTGGATAGCTGACGACAGCCCTTCCATACAAGCACAAAGCTCCGCTTGCAACGCATCCACTTGAGTAAAATGCACAGAACCACCACATCAGTATCATAGCTCTTCGAAAACCTTTTTATAAAACGTGACACTTTACACCGCACCGAAGAATTGACAGTAGCAAAAAAAATGATGGTAGATGCAAAGTGTTTTGATGACATCACTAATCAGCCAGACCCACTCATCAGGCTGAGTTGCAAAAAAAACGCCACGTAGGACATTGACTTGGTCTTCTTCTTCTTTCTCCTCTCCTCTCTGCTCGGGCTTTTCATAAACACCATATGGTCATCTCTTCTAAGTAGGCACAAAAAGAAGCTGCCGATAGATAGGGACGCAATGGCCGGCCCTGTCCAGGCCACCGGCGGAGTGGTGCCCTCGTGGAGGCGCTGGGGGGCGGAGCCGTCGCGTGCTCTGCTCGGTCCCCAGTCCCCACATCGTCGGCCTCCTACCCAAGCAGGTATGGTCTGATGAATCAGCGTGGGATCCTGCGTGCAAGCTAGCTAGCTTGCATCTGATCGTGGTCTTTTCCTCACAAAGCATCAGTGAGCGTAGATGGGTGCGAGACGTGAAGAAGATTGAAGAGGAATGTATATTAGGGACGAGACTTGTCCGGTTTCAAGAGTTGAGGGCGCAAGTTGTTAGAATAAATTCGAGACATACTGTTGATCATTTGAGGACCAAGTAATCATACAAGCCACGACACTGAGATTTGTTAACGAGGTTAACCGATATGGCTACATCCCCGGGGCTTGACTACGGGCGCTCCTCCCCGTGACACCGTCACAATACCGCACACCGGCCACCCGGGCGCCGGCACACGCCGCCGGCTCCCCCTTGCGCGCCTGTGCTATTATGTTGGCATATGTTACATCGTGTGTCTAGCCCCGCTATATATGAGAGGCCTAGGATACAAGTGTCCTACTAGAACACGACTCCCTATCCTATCTAAACACAATACAACTACAAGTCCAACTATAACCTGCCTTGTACACAATATTCGACACAACTCTAACAAACTCCACCTTGGCGAATATTCTCCACCACCTTGAATTTGTCAATGCGTCAAATTTTCATGTACATTGGACTTGAGCTTATCCATGAGAGCCGCCGCTACTCCAAAGACTCCATATGACTCCACCTGCAACTTGTAGTCCCTTCTTTTCTTGACCACAGTCAACACTCGAGCAAAATTAAGTTTCTTGTTACTCTAGTTTGTGCTCCCAACTTTCAGAGTATCAGTCCAATGCCATCACACACTGATCACCGACCTGCGTGAAAAATGAACAACTCACATATTGGATGTCACAATAAGAGTTACCTGAACTCAACATCACCGCTCCTTGAAGGAACTTAACCATTGCTTGTAGTCATCCCGAGTGAAATTCGCAGTTGTCTCACCACATGTATGACCACCAGAGCCCTGGCCCGTCTTCATGTCCCGTGCGCGTCGCACGCCTCGCCGCTATTATCGCGTCGAGCCTTCGCTGTCCCGGTCGAGTCACAAGGGTCGTGAACCCACACCACTCAACCCCCACTGCAGAGGACCACCGATTATCATCGACCGATGACGAGTTTCATGCTTCCATCAGACCACTGGGCTCCAGTCCGAATTGCATGTCACTCGCTTTTCTCCCTTGCTGAATAGGCTTCGATCCCCTGGATCCTTACATCGTAGCCCCTCAATCCAGCTCCACCTTCAACATGACTCCATGGTAGATGATCAATCCACCCCGCGCCCCGTCGACTTCAAGCTCTCGTGTGCACCGTCTTGAATCAACCCCGCGCCATAGTCTTGTCCAAGCCACACAAGCACTCAGGCCCGTGTCGCGTGTTTCCACGCCCAGAAGTCGGTCACCATCAGCATCACGCACCTATGTCGTCGACGCCGATTCCACCACCGTTTTCTGTACCAACCGACTTGCGTTGATCCGTAAGACTGCCTAGTCCGACCCAGCCGAACTTCCCAGACTGCAACCATCTGCAACTCCTCACAGTCCGCATCCTCCGCCTGGCTTGACATCCCGCAACGCCTTCAAGCATTCACTATTGTGCCAACAATTTTTCCATCCGTGAAAAAATATCCGAGCACTCTTCTTGTGATCCCCAAGTACACAAAACGTATACTAGTAGCAAATCCAAATGAAAGCTTTGGTCTTCACGTGAAGTCGCCCGTTCGACACTCAATGCTAGCTTTGCTTGTCCGAAGTCCTTACCTTCCAACGATGATGCTTTTCTTTTGAAGTCTGCCATGATGTTGCATGTCCGTGTCTCGGCCACGAGGAGAACCTCTCCTCCAGGGACTCGGTCCCCTTTTATTTCCAAACAAATCCACGTGCCTTCAAGCTTAACCTCACCAAGCTCAAACAAATCGCTGACTGCCACCACGCCTTGGGCCTTGGCTTCCAGCAGCCCACTTACCTGCGGCCCCTCAACTTGGGCCACACGCTCTTCAGCTGCTAGCCTGCCTGCGCCGGCCTGCACGCCGCTCCAGCATCGATGGATGATCCGGCCGTACGTGCGTGTGCCACGCAACCCTAGCAGCTCTGCACCACCGCTGTACGCTAGGACCAATTTCTATCTGCTGTTGCTTGCCGAAGACTCCACGGCTCCATCCATTTGCTTCTCGATTTGATTACTGCTCGAAGATAACACAGGACGACCGGTCTGCCTGGATCGTAACTCGCTGATGATATTCATCCCGTATTACAATCGCTTCCTGCAGATTTATGTCGACGCTTCTTCTTCCTCTAGATCAACGATTCGCAGCCTTTGATCTTGAACCTTGCTCATGATACCACTTGTTAGAATAAATCCGAGACATACTGTTGATCATTCGAGGACCAAGCAATCACACAAGCCACGACACTGAGATTTGTTAACGAGGTTAACCGATATGGCTACATCTCCGGGGCTTGACTACGGGCGCTCCTCCCCGTGACACCGTCACAATACCGCACACCGGCCACCCGGGCGCCGGCACACGCCGCCGGCTCCCCCTTGCGCGCCTGTGCTATTATGTTGGCATATGTTACATCGTGTGTCTAGCCCCGCTATATATGAGAGGCCTAAGATACAAGTGTCCTACTAGAACACGACTCCCTATCCTATCTAAACACAATACAACTACAAGTCCAACTGTAACCTGCCTTGTACACAATATTCGACACAACACTAACACAAGTTGTCTGGTTTTGTAGTTAAGGGATTAAATCTAAACTTCACCCAAACTTGAGGGATGAAAAGTATACTTTTCTCAAGATTGAAGCTTCGCGAGCCACAGCGTCGGATTCAACCTCGCATCTGGCCGACCGCGGCAAGGTTGCAGGCGTCGTAGCCGTGTCATCTGGCCGCCCTTGCACTGCAGTGTGGGGTGGTCCACTTTGGTCACCACCACGGGCCACGGTAGCCGGCCCTGTCCAGGCCAGCGGTGGAGTGGCGCCCGAATATTTCACGCCGGGCGAGGTGGCCAGGGAGGTCGTCGGTTAGTTCGGTTCGGGGGCCGGGCGAAGGTTTAGGGCTTAGGGGCTCAGGTTTGGGGGCTCAACTTCTCCCGAAAACAGAAGAAAGCCGCCAAGGCCGTAGCTCTGACACCGTCTCTGTTGCCCTGGCCAATGCCATGATCTATTCACACAACTGTCCGCACACGAACACGTCACATGTACCCTCGATGCCGGGGATGATGCACCGCAGCTCACGTCGAAGGAGTCTCACCGGAAGCGCGATTCGCAAGTCGACCGGCGAGAGCTTTCGAGGACCCGAAACCCTACACTCCCGGGAGGGACCCCGTCGGGGAGTGCGGCGGCTATGGGCTGCCCTAGGTCGGCCAAGGCGCCCCTAGAGCCTCGCGATTCGCAGCTCTCCAACACGAAGAACGAGGGAGCAAGAACGAGGGAAGGACAAGACGTAGATGAAAAAGGTGTAGATGTGTTTGCGATTGTGTGTTGTTTCAATCGGCCGTCACCCAACATATATAAGAGGTGGCTGGACTTCCCGTACAAGCAAAGGATTTATCTAGGCTTTTCTTACAAGAAAATTACATCAATTCACGTCCAAAAACCTAGTCAAATTCGGACTGGTTTTATCTAAACTTTCCAAAACTGTTCGGTTTAAACTGGCTGTACTTTGAGGGTCCTTTTTGTGGTGACAAACGACCTTGGATGGAAACAAGCCCAAAAGCAATCTTGACCGTTTCGACGAAACGAACATCGTTCATGTTGAACGTTTTTTCATCAGAGGTCATCTCGAGTATCAAATCGCTCGTGCAAACAGCTAATTACTCACGCAGCTCATCCGACATACACATATGTGTGTCTGGTTCCGGGCGTCATATTTTGCTCGCTGGAGGGTCTCGCTGTACAGACTCTAACTTTTGCATACGACCTCCGATTGAGACGATCTTTATATCAAAATCAATTGTTTCGACGAGACGCACAACTTTCTTGTTGAAATTTTCTCCATTTGAAGCCATATTCATTGGGTTACTGGACATTCTTTAATCTGGTGTTGACATGAGGATCTCCGAACTTGTCATAACTTTTACATCCAAGCTTCGTTTTAGACCATCTACATATTCATCTTCATCTTCTCGAAAAGATCCATTTCATGATGATTTTCAATAGTAAGTTTGAATTAATCTTGACATAGCTTCAAGACACTCTTTATAAATGTGCCACTTTTGAGTGTCAACACATGCCACCCTGTTTTTCGGCAAAGCTAGCGTGCCGAAAAATAACTTGTACCAAGTTTGTTCTAAGGACGATGCCAATCCTCCATCAGCCATTTATATGTTCTTAGGGCGATAGGTTATATCGGCCATGTTTATGCTAAGGGCGATAGTTATTTATCGGCCGTTGCCTATCTAGGCTTCTTGCCACACACTTGGGTGGTACTTCTTTAAATATTTTTCATTGAGAGCTCGAGGTAACAATGCCCCTTGTATGGATTCCACCAAATATGAATTTCCAGGAACTACTCTTGTAATCCTAAAAGGGCCTTCCCAACTTGGAGACCACTTCCCGAATTTTCTGTCTTTCGAACCAATTGGTAGAATCAACTTCCACACGAGATCGCCAACTTGAAAAGTCTTCAACTTGACCTTTTTATTGTAAGCTCTTACCACCCTCAACTTATCTCTCTCTATGGCCTCCAGAGCAGCCAAACGTTTATTAGCGGCTTCATCAATATTGTCCATCATCAAGTTATAAATGTCCATCGCCGATAAATCATTCTGTTTGGCTATTCTCAAAGCATTCAAATTCACTTCCACTGGTAAAACGGCCTCTTGACCATATACGAGCTCATATGGAGTTACCTTTGTAGCACCTTCGTACAGTAGCTCATGCCATCTCCTTGGATTATCCTCAATCTTCTTCTTGATGAGTTTGATTAAAATTTTATTGCTAGACTCAACCTGTCCATTGGCTTGGGCATAATATGGAGAGGAATTGAGCAACTTTATGTTATAAGATTCGGCAAATTCTCTGACTTGGTGTGACATAAAAGATGAGCCTTGATCTGTAGTCAACGTTTGAGGAATGCCGAATCTATGAATAATGTGCTCGGTTATGAATTTAATTACCTCCACATGTGTCATGTTCTTGAGAGGCAATGCTTCAGACCATTTAGTGAAATAATCAGTTGCCACCAATACGAACCGATGCCCCTTTGAGAAAGACGGATGAATTTTTCCAATAAAGTCTAAACCCCATCCTCTAAAAGGCCACGACTTGGTAATGGGATGTAACATAGCAGTAGGAGCCAACTGAATATCACCAAATTTTTGACAAGCTTCACACCCTTTGTAATATCTGAAGCAATCATTAATCATAGTCGGCCAATAAAATCCAGCACTTCGTAGCAACCATTTCATCTTGGGAGCCGACTGATGAGTGCCACAAATACCTTCATGGACCTCCCCCATAGCAACCCTCGCTTGATCCTCGTCCAAGCACTTTAGAAGAACATCATCAACCGTTCGGCGATAGAGACCATCATCTCTCATTGTGTATTTAAAAGCCATACGCCGAACAGCCCTGTCCACCCTTCTACTAGGATCACGCAAATAATCAACAATGGGTTTCCTCCAGTCTTGGTTTTCTCCTACATTGAATATTTCATTAGTGGCCGAAATGGTGGGCTCCGGTTCGGCCTCCCCTCTGTTGGCAAGACTAGACATCAGCCTTTGAGAAATATGAAACATGCCATGATCCACATGATAGACGGATGCTTGTTGTGCAAACCCATTTGCTTTCCATTTGTCATGTCTAGATATATGAGCAACGCTAAAATAATCCAAAGTAGAAATTATATCTAGACACTTATCAAGATAAACATTAAGTGATTCGTCAAAACACTGAAAAACTTTGGATATTTGCTGCACTACTAATAACGAATCACCAAAAGCCTCAATATGTGTAGCACCTATGGCAAGCAACATCTCTAAGCCAAATAACAATGCTTCATATTCGGCTTGATTATTTGTGCAAAAATATTCTAAGCGGCACGAGGCTTCAAAAATAGCACCATGAGGAGATATATAAACAATACCAACACATTGGCCATTGCTACAAACCGAACCATCAAAATATAATCTCCATGGTACTAACGAGACAAGGTTTATATCAATATCATGCTTGTCATCAATCCGATGCTCAACAATAAAATTAGCAACGATTTGGCCATTCATGGATTTTAGAGATTCATAAGACAAATCATATTCAATTAAAGCATAAGCCCACTTGCCAATTCTACCACTAAGAATTGGCCTATGCAACATGTACTTGATGACATCAGTTTGACAAGCTACAATGCAAGTACTAGGCGCTAGGTAATGTCTCAATTTTGTACAAGCATAATATAAGAATAAGCATAATTTATCAATAAATATATCCCTTGTCTCTAGTCCAATAAGCGTCGGCTTAAATAAGTAATAACATGCTCCTTCCCTTCGGTCTCTTGAGTTAAAACAGCACCAATAACACCTTCTTCCGCTGCAATGTAAAGTCTAAATGGCTCCCTGTGCTTGGGCGCTTTCATAACCGGAGGAGTGCAAAAATATTTCTTAATTATATCAAATGCCTCTTGCTGTTTTGCCCCCCAAGTAAAATCAACATCATTCTTTAATCGAAGGATAGGAGTAAATGCATCAACCTTCCCTGATAGATTGGCTATGAACCTCCTCAAATAATTGACCTTGCCAAGGAATTTTTGCATATCTCTCTTGCATGTTGGAGCCTCTACTTTTTGTATAGCTTCTATCTTTTTAGGATTAATTTTCCACGCCATCTTCATGAATAATGAAACCCAGAAACTTCCCAGCCGATACACCAAAGGCACACTTCAAAGGATTCATTTTCAGCCCATATTTCTTCATTCTTTCAAAAGCTAAGCGCAAATCGGCTAGATGAGATTCAAAAGCATCCGATTTGACAACAATATCATCAATATAAACCTCCAGTATAACATCAAGTAAATCATGAAAAATTAAATTCATAGCCCTTTGATACGTGGCACCGGCATTTTTTAATCCAAAGGTCATCACTGTCCACTCAAATAAACCAAGGAAACCGGGACATCGAAAAGCCGTTTCGGACATGTCCTCTTCCGCCATAAAAATCTGATTATACCCCGCATTACCATCAAGAAAGCTAATGACCTTATGTCCAGAAGCATCATTAATAAGCATATCGGCTATTGCTATAGGATACTCATCTTTAGGTGTAGCTCTATTCAAATCTCTGAAATCAATGCACACCCTCAACTTGCCGGAGCCTTTCTTCTCTACTGGTACAATGTTAGAAATCCACTCGGCATACCTGCAAGGTCTAATAAAATTAGCTTTAAGCAAACGACCGATCTCTTCCTTGATCCGGTCATACATTTTTGGATTAAACTTTCTGGCCGATTGCTTATATGGCCTAAAATCGGCCTTTATAGGTAACCGATGCTCCACTAGCTCTCGGCTTAAACCTGGCATCTCATGATATTCCCATGCAAAGCAACAAACATATTCTTTTAATAGCTCGATCAACTTAGCCTTATGATCGGCTCCTAAATTTTCATTTACAAATATTGGCCTAGGAATTGAACCATCTCCTATATCTATCTCTTCTAATGGATCGGCCGATGTAAAACCTTGTCCTAGTTTATCCATATCATCTAACTCTTCTATGGACTCATACATATCGTACTCATCAGACCGATATTCTACAAGACGTTTCTGTAACCACTCTGAGTTAGGATCCATTTAAATACATCATACCTTGGAGCCGATTACTGCGAACCGGCTTTAAAGAAACAGGCACAAAACCACTTTTCGTGGCGCTAAGAAAATCATATTCTGATAAGTCGCGCCCCGTCAGGCAAGTAGCATTGGGATGTTGCCAATCCACCGATGCATCGGCCAAAGCAACACAAGCCGAACTATCCGCATGAATGACTTCTACTTCATCATCAACCCATTGAATTAAAAACTGGTGCATAGTAGATGGCACGCATTGGTTTGCATGAACCCAATCGCGGCCTAATATCACATTGTAGTTACCTTGCACCTCGGCGACAAAGAAGGCGGTAGCCAAAGTTGCGCTCCACCGTAAGCTCCACATACATTACACCTTTGGCTTTAGTTTTCTCTTTGCCTTCAAATCCATTAAGCACCATGTTGGTCTTTATTAACTCTTCATCACGCAGCCCCAATTTTTTGAAAACCGAATATGGCATAAGATTAACCACATCACCACCATCGACAAGCATTCTAGCAACCGACGATCCATTAATATGACCTTTAAGGAACAATGGCTTCAAGTGCGTCACCGGTTCTTTTGGCTTCTCGAATATAGCATTTTTAGGACCAAAATCTAGCTCAGCTACTTCCCCTTCTTCATCTATAGCACGAAATTCAGCGGGTAAGTAATACACCATATTAATATCCATACCTTCATGAACCATGTAGACTCATAATCAAGCATTTCATCTTCTTCCGCAAGCATGTCCACTGACTCCGAAATATCTTCAAGGGAAGAGGAAGTAGTAGGAAAAGTGGACAATGTAATAGTAGCCGCATCGTCCTCCGTTGGTGGTGTAGGTGTTGCTATGATCAATGCAGAAGCTTCTATGTTTTCCTTTTGCTTTGGCCTCCACACTTGTTTTGGGGGTACCATGGGACGACTTTCATTGAAAAATTTATCCCTTAGCTTTTCTGCTTCTTGTTCCTCCTTCTCATGACTCCTCATGCGCTGCAATCTCCTTTTTTGCGCCTTGGTCAGACCGGAAGGACACCACTTAGGCTGAGTATATTTTGGATCCCTCGACTTGGCCTTGCTTGTGCTAGGTTTATGATCATTAGCCATGGGACCCTGCTGGACAACAGCCACATCTTTATTGGAATCAGCCGGATTATCACCAATAATCGGCTATTTGATTGTTAATTCTTTAGTGCCTATCATAATAGTTTCAGCACTAGTATTCTTCTCCTTTTGCTTGCCAGGCTCTGAAATTCCAGCACTTGGTGATTTAGCACGCCATACTTGCTTGCCAACACTTCCATGATTATCTTGCATTGGCCGATTGACACCATTGTTCAAACGGCCTCGTGTGGGATAAAAAAGCCTCTCATGAACGGGCCTCCTTGGTTCATCCCAACCCAGATGAAAAGCATAAGGGGCCATTGGGGGCTGCCCCCATCCTCGATTGTAGCCTCCCATGTAGTATGGCGCATAGGGGGGTGGCACCATCCATGGTCCCGGTGCCCATGACCCATATGGCCTTGCGTGATGCTGAAATTCTTCCCGAGGAGGTGACCTTGAGTGCGTCAAATTTAATGCCCGGTCAGAGTTAGAACCGGCCGCTTGATTGGCATACTTGGACAACAACGTATCAAAAGTTGGCTTGATTCTCTTGCGCTGCACTTTAGCTTCATTCGTCTTCCACTTGCCAACCTCTGGACTCTTGGGCTTAACAAATTTAAAATGAGTGTTCTCTTGCACTTGTGGTTGCCCCCCGAGTGTAGGATTCTTGATGGTGATCTTGATTACCTCCTTTCCACCAGGTTGCTTGTCAAGCACAACTTGTCTCCCCAAGACCTTGTCGCTCTCCTTATTTTTTCTGGGCTCACCAATGACAATATTATTTTTATTAGCTGATTCGGCTGTGTTGGGCCAAATTAACATCTTCTTCCCCTCCAAATCCATGGTGTTCATTGGGAAAGGCTGCTTATCAACTTGCATCTCAGAAAAAAATTCAATTGTCCATCATTAATGGCCGATTGTATCTGTCGTCGGAAAACATTACAATCATTAGTAGCGTGAGAAAAAGAATTATGATACTTGCAATTAGCACGCCGTTTCAGCTCTTCGAACGGCGGTAAAGTATGAGATATTCTCATAATCTTGGCTTGCAACAAAGCATCAAATATTTTATCATACTTAGCAATGTTGAAAGTAGATTTCATCTCTTCATCACGATTCTTACGAAACGGCTTTAAATCATTGCAAGTAAACGGTTTGGCCTTAGATGGCCAAACAAATTCAGCATCATAAATATCACCCTCATCGTCCGAGTGATCACTATCATACTCAACCATTTTTATCTTAGGACAATCAGTTTTATATCTATGCACCTCTTTAAGATCTTTTGCTTCGGCTTTCCTGAGCCAAAGCGCTTTGCAAGACTTGGTTGATATTGAAAAACTCATGTCCTTCTAGACTTTCTCTAATGTGAGTTCTCAAACCACTAAGCACAAGATTAGCCAAATCTCTCTCGGTTATCACCAAACTATAGCACCGGTTTTTTGTATCTCTAAATCTTTTGACATAATCGGAGACCGATTCATCATGCTTTTGTTTAACCGATGTAAGATGGGATAGTTTAAGATCATTGTCACCACTGTAGAAGTGATCATGAAACTTTTGCTCCAATTGAAACCATGTAGTAATAGAACCGGGTGGTAATGCAGAAAACCACGAGAAAGCAGTATCGGTTAAAGATAGAGGAAAATAACGTACTTTCCACTCGTCTCGTGAACTTGCCTCACCTAATTGTGCCAAATATTGACTAACATGCTCCCATGTAGTCTTTTTTCCCTCTCCGCTAAACTTAACAAAATCTGGAACTTTATATCCGGGAGGACATGGCAAGGCATCAAAAATTTCTAGATATGGTTTCCTAGAAATTCGTGGTTTAGGTAGTTCAATCCCACAATGCTCTCGGAACACCCTAGACATTTCCTCTCTGACATTAGCCAAAATATCACTCATATTGAGTGTCGTTGCGTGTGGTTGTGGCGCATGGTGAATATGATTTCTAATAGTTGGTACAGTGCTAGTCGGAAGAGATGGTGGTGTGTATGTTGTACCATAGTTCGGCAGCAATCCACTTGGACTTGCCGAACTGTAACCTAGCAATGCAGTTGGATTCACTGAACATGGTACGTTCATGGCAGGATTAAAGGGTGGAGCAACAAGTTGGTTTGTCTGACTGGGATAAGAATTCAACGGCACGGGCGGCACCGATGAAATAGGTAAAGTTGGACTAAAGTTTTCCACACCAGTAGATATACTACCACTACCATGATATGACTGAGGAGTATTATTTCGAGCAGTATTATTGTCTATGATAGCTTGGTAAATAAGATCATTATTCTGAGCAATAAGAGCAGTAATTTCAGCCGACTGTTCAGGAGAGAAGATTTTGCTTACAGCCGGTTCTACCTGCTCATTGTGAAGAGGAGGAAACTTGATTTCTTCAATTGAAGTGATGTTGCCTTGGTGATCCTTTTTGAACTTAGCAAGGAACTCCTGCATCTCCTTCTCTTCACGCGCCTTCTTGTACTCCTCAAAAGTTTGGCGATGTTCTGCCGATAATTCCTCAAAATTGGGCTTGATGATGTTATCGGCATCCACATCAGATGGCTTGCGAAGATCGACCATGATGGATGATGATGATTACACTTTTTCCCCAACGGAGTCGCGAAAAAGTGTGTTCGCACACGAACACGTCACGTGTACCCTCGACACCGGGGGTGATGCACCGCAGCTCACGTCGAAGGAGTCTCACCGGAAGCGCGATTCAAAAGTCGACCGGCGAGAGCTTTTGAGGACCCGAAACTCTACACTCCCGGGAGGGACCCTGTCGGGGAGTGTGGCGGCTATGGACTGCCCTAGGTCGGCCTAGCCGCCCCTAGAGCCTCGCGATTCGCAGCTCTCCAACATGAAGAACGACGAAGAACGAGGGAGCAAGAATGAGGGAAGGACAAGACGTAGATGAAAAAGCTGTAGATGTGTTTTGCGATTGTGTGTTGTTTCAATCGGCCGTCACCCCCAACTTATATAAGAGGCGGCTGGACTTCCCGTACAAGCAAAGAATTTATCTAGGCTTTCCTTACAAGAAAATTACATCAATTCACGTCCAAAACCCTAGTCAAATTCGGACTGGTTTTATCCAAACTTTCCAAAACTGTTCGGTTTAAACTGGCTATACTTTGAGGGTCCTTTTTGTGGTGACAAACGACCTCGGATGAAAACGAGCCCAAAAGCAATCTTGACCGTTTCGACGAGACGAACATCTTTCATGTTGAATGTTTTTCTATCAGAGGTGATCTCGAGGGTCAAATCGCTCGTGCAAAACAGCTAATTACTCACGCAGCTCATCAGACATACCCACATATGTGTCTCGTTCTGGGCGTCATATTTTGCTCGCTGGAGGGTCTCGCTGTACGGGCTCTAACTTTTGCATACGACCTCCGATTGAGACGATCTTTATATCAAAATCGATCGTTTCGACGAGCCGCACAACTTTCTTGTTGAAATTTTTTCCATTTGAGGCCATATTCATTGGGTTACTGGACATTCTTTAATCTAGTGTCGACATGAGGATCTCTGAACTTGTCATAACTTTTACATCCAACCTCCGTTTTAGACCATCTTCATATTCATCTTCATCTTCTCGAAAAGAGCCATTTCATGATGACTTTCAATAGTATGTTTGAATTAATCTTGACATAGCTTTAAGTCACTCTTTATACGTGCCACTTTTGAACGTCAACAACAACATGGGAGAGCGGGCGAGGCACATACGGCGGACGCCCGCGCGCGCCCACCGGTAGCAGCAACCACGGCCACACTGCGATGAGCAGCAGCAGAGGCCACGTAGGGCCACAAGCGGCAGCTGCTGCCTAGCAGCCCTGCCGCCCTGCTGCCACGCACGACCACAAGCAGCAGCGGTAGCCGCGGCCACACACGTCCAGTAGCAGCAAATGCGACCGTGGCGCATGGGGCACGCGGTCGTCGGCGGGACGCAAGGGCACAAGGAGACGCCGCGAAGCAAGGGCGCGAGGAGCAACCTAGATCTGAGAAAATGAAGGAGGGAGAAGAAGACCAAGTCAATCTCCTACATGGCGTTTGTTTTGCCAACTCAGCCGAATGAGTGGGCCCGGCTGATTAATGACGTCATAAAATCGTTTTGCATCTACCGTCAGTGTTTTTTGCAACTGTCTATTCTTCGGCGCGGCGCAAAGTATCACGTTTTGTAAAGTGGTGGTTTTCCGAAAGCTATGACGCTAATGTGCTAGTTCTGTACATTTTACTCTCACCACTTGCCATAAGTTAGAAAAGTTAAAATGCAGCATTCATTTGAAAAGTTTGAGCGATAAATGTACAACATTTCCCAGTAACCTCAGTAACCGCAAGCCAAACCTTACGCTATTCGATTTGATTCATCCGGATTCGTGGACTGTGGTTAAGAGGAGGAGACCGGAGCGCCGGATGGGGGCCGGATCGTTGCCGGCGGCAGCGGCAACCGTGCCATCGTTGTCGTCGAACGGGATCCGGGCGGCACGAGGCGCTCGTTTGAACCAGCTCCTGGGACGAGTTGGGCCAGTTTCCTCGGTTCCTCACGCGCGACTAGTTGGGCCGGTGATAGCTGGGTATGAGGCCCAGGCTATACTGAATCCCACTAGTATCGAGGCGGTCGTTGCATGCACGGAAGAGATCGATAGTTGCGGTGCGTGCGTGATTGTGACTCGTCCTAGGGTTCGCCGGAACGGGACGCCAGTGCTCCCTCCTTGCGGCCCTGGTCGTGCTCGACGGATTCCTCCCCTTGCTGCCATGGTGGGCCGAGGGACGAGAGTGCCGCCTGCGAAGAAACCCCAGACGACTACTGCGAGAGACCAGTCTGGGGCAGTAGTGTCGCCGACGCCTGCGGGCGCAGGCCATGGGGCCGCCGACGCAGGACATGGCGCGGCCTGCAGTGGGTTGGCTGCTGTCGGCGCCGGGCGAGGCGCTGCCGCTCCGCCTATTGCTTCGGGACGTGGTGGCGGCAATATCGGGGCCCGGCCGACTGTGCCTGCGGCAGCCAGGCCGCCCGTCGTACCGACGGGAAGAGGTGGCCCCGCTGGACCCCGACCGACGGGGCCGATGCCTCCCGTGGCTGCTGCTATATGGGTCGGGGCGGTGGTTCTGGTCCGAGACTGGTGGTGCCGGTACCTTTCGGCGGTCAGCCTCGTGCCGCGCCTCCGCCTCACTACGTCGCGAGGCCGGCTCAGAATCGTTCGGGACCATCGCAGACGAGGCATAACTCGATAGCTAGAGATTCCTTTGAGCCGCCCCAAGGTCGGTGGGGGGGATGATGGTGTTGATGCGTATGGAGACGGAAAGCACCGTGGTTCCCCTTCCACGGGAGGCGGTCGAGGCTATGCCTGGCAGAGTGACGGGTCTGCTGAGAGACCGTTTATCGGTCCTCCAGGTGGTTTTGTCGAGGGAGCCTCTGGTCCGGATCACCGCCAGAGAGGTGGCTACCATGGACATCGGGGTGGTCGGGGTGGTGGCCGTGGGAGGTATCGCCGACAGCCTCCACCTCCGTCAGTTGTTGACCATGCGGCGGCAGCCGTAGAGACAGAACACGCTCAGTCTACTGATCTCACTAGCCAGGCGATGGATGTGGTGACGGCCTTGGCCAATGTAGAGGTTCCTGTGACTGGGACTGTGGCTGAGGTGTCTGACAGGTCTGATGCAGAGAGGGCGTCCAAGTGGGCGCGCAAGAAGGAAAGAATGCTTTGCTACCGTTGTGGTGAGAAGGGACACTTCATTGTTGAGTGCGTGGCGGAGCTGTGTGATTCGTGTGGCAAGCCAGCACATGCCTCGGGGGATTGCCCGTTATTGCGTGACTAGGCTCCGGTTCTGACAATGTATGGACTATACTGTGCAGAGCTGTTGTTCTTTGAGTCTCCGGCCGCGAGAGAGATTCCGGAGGAGACACAAAGCTTGACCACCGGGGTTGTGAAAGCTACCCAGGGGGAGGTGACTGGGGCTCAGATTGTGCGGAAGCTTCAGGAGTTGGCACCGGATGACTTCCAATGGGAGCTGGTTAGTCTCAAGGCCAATGTCTTTAAGGTTGATTTCCCCTGTGTGGATGATTTGTAGAGACTGCTGAGCTTTGTCTTGTGTAGAGTTCCTGGTACTAAGTGTATTTTGGAGTTTCAAGAGTGGACGAAGGTGGAGCCTAAGGGCAAGCCCCTTACGCAGGTCTGGTTGAGGTTTTCGGGGGCTCCTTCTAAGCCTTTGCAGGATGTTCGAGTTGTGGCCAGTATGGGTATTATGGTTGGGAAAACGGAGAAAGTGGATATGGCTTTTACCCGTGCTCATGGAGTGGCCCAGATCCTAGTGAGCGTTCTGGATATTGAGTTCGTTCCCGATGTGGTGAACTGGACTTATAAGGGAGAGGTTTTCCCACTTGAGATCGAGTTCGAGGACACTGATCTGTTTGCTGAGGTGATTAATGGGAATGATGTAGATATGCATGATGGCGACGACAGTGCGGGAGCTAAGGGGGCACCGACTGACGAGTCTACACGTGAGGGGTCTAACGGTTCCGGCCCTGTTGCTCAGTTGCCCGTGGATGGGACCGGGGTTTAGCCCGCACCCTCACCATCGGTGCCTATGATTTCGCTGCGTTTTGGTTCCTTTGAGCCAGCATCTGCTCCGCCCAGACTTTCGAGTGATCGGGTAGATTCTGATGATGTTTTTGAACATACGCTCCCTAGGTTGGAGTTTGAGGGTGCTGGCGGATCCTTGGTCGGAGGTTTGGTGGGGGCATCATCGGCGCGGCCTTTGGTTGGAGGTGGGGAGGTGGAGCCTGTGGTTGCTTCTATCTCTCTCGCTTCACCAGTGGCCGAGGCTTCGGAGAGGATGACTACGCTCGAGGCAGGGCTCGGGGGAGGGGGTTCCGGGCAGGTGGCCGCGACCTCTTCCCTCCCTATCCTGACGCCGGAGACGCCGGTCACGAGGGCGTCAGCTGGTGTTGGGAGAGGTGGCCTGAGGCAGGTGGCCTCATCTATCTCTTTTCCGATCGTGGCGACGACGTCCACGCTTCCACTTGAGCTGGGGGAGGGGAGTCTGGGGCAGGTGGCCCTGGCTCCTCCTCCGTCTTCGGCGGTCAGGCGGACCGCGACTCCTACGACGCCGGCGTCCCACTCTGCGCTGAGGGGTGGGGCGGGAGGAGGGTTCAGGCAGGCGGCCCCCGCCCTCCTCTCTCCAGGCCGACACGTGGCCCAGGACCTTGGTGTGGGTCACTTGGCCGAGGGGCAGGGGAGCCTGCTGCCGTCTCCTCCGGTAACCTTGGTTGACCCTTTGCGGGATTCAGCGCGAGGCTATACTAGGGAGGAGGTCGTTGCTTTCGGCGGGATCCCTGACCCGGTCTCGACGGGGAGACGGATGAGTGCTCGTATTCAGGAGCTTCCGGAGGTTGATGACATGCAGCAGAGGTGCGCTATGAGGGCGGCCAAGCTTCATGATGCTGAGATCTCTACTGGTATGTCTGTCAACATATCTAATTCATTATTGCATTTTTCTAATGAGGAGATTATAAATAATGCAAACCAATTAGGAGTTTCACTCGGCGATAATGATAGTGAAATTTCCAATTCAGTAAATGATCTTTTAGATTTGGAGGTGGAGCGTGCCTTAGAGACTATTCGTAATCTCGCAGCAGTAAAACCCATGAATGATGATGAGATTGATGCGCTAGGGGTCAGAGTGCTCGATAATCTATGTGCGGATTTAGCACCAACCAACCATGAGGACCGGGGGGCAGAACCTAGTAAACCAAAGCGCAAATGGAAATGGAGATTTACCCTGATTCTGCAGTTCGTAGGAGTGCTAGGATTCGGACTACCAAAATTTTTTATGATGAATTATGAAAGGAATCTTTTGGAATAGCAGAGGTCTAAAAGACTTGGCTAAAAGAAGGTTTCTTACTGAGGCATCTTTGGAGCATCGTTTAGACTTTATTGCTCTATCGGAAACTGGTCGAGAAAACTTTGCGCCCCAGTTTCTTTCCTCTCTAGTGGGTGGTGTTGATTTCGATTGGCATTGCCTCCCTCCGCGAGGAAGATCGGGTGGTATCTTGCTGGGTGTGAGATGCGATTTGCTCGAAGTCCGAAGTGTAGTGATGGGCGACTTCGTGGTTAAGTTTCGAGTCAGGTCTAAAGCTGATGGTTTCAACTGGGCATTGGTGGCGGTTTATGGTGCTGCACAGCCCGAGCTTAAACTAGAGTTTCCGGCGGACCTTGTTCGAATCTGTGGGCCTGAGCAACTTCCAATTCTAGTTGAGGGTGATTTCAATATCATTAGGAGGAGAGAGGAGAAGAATAATGATAATCTCGACGGCAGGTGGTCGTTTATGTTCAATACCATTATTGAAAGCTTGGATCTGAGGGAGATCGAGCTTTCTGGTAGAAAGTTTACATGGGCTAATGCTTTGCCAAACCCGACTTACGAAAAGCTTGACCGAGTTCTCGCGAGCGTGGAGTGGGAACAGAAGTTTCCGCTTGTAACGGTTCAAGCACTCTCGCGTGGAATTTCCGATCACACACCCTTGTTCGTGGACTCAGGGGAGCCGAACCACGTGGGAAACAAAAATACCTTTTCCTTCGAGATGGCCTGGTTTGAACGCGAAGGTTTCTTGGACCTGATTGCCAGGGAATGGGCTAAGGGTGCAGGAGGTAGGACTTCTGTTGAGCATTGGCAGAATAAGATTAGGTATTTGAGAAGTTTCTTAAGGGGGTGGGCTAAGCACCTTAGTGGTTGTATAAGATTGAAAAGGACAGGCTCCTTTCTCTTATTCAGGCCCTGGACATAAAGGCCGAAACTACAATTTTGCTGCCAGCAGAGCTTCAGGTTAAAACTGAGGCGGAGAAGAGGTTGAAAGAACTTCTCCGCGAAGAAGAATTGAAGTGGGCATTGCGGGCTAAGGTCCGCAAAGTGGTCCAAGGAGACACGAATACTCAATTCTTTCACTTGATTGCTAATGGTAAGCATAGAAAGAAGAGGATCTTTCAACTTGAACAAGATGAGGGCACTATTCTAGGACAGGACAACCTAAAAACTTATATAACTGAGTATTACAAGAAGTTATTTGGACCCCCGGAGGATAGTTGTGTGTCCCTCAATGAGTCCAGGACTGAGGATGTGCCTCAACTGTCGGCTGCTGATAATGATATTCTGGTTGCCCCATTCTCAGAGAAGGAGGTGTTTGATGCTATTGCACAGATGAAAAACAATAAGGCTCCAGGACCGGATGGATTCCCGTTCGAGTTTTACAAAAAGTGCTGGCACATTATTAAGGGGGATTTGTTACCGATGTTTCATGATCTCTTCTCTGGGCAGCTTCACTTATTTCATTTGAATTTTGGAACAATCACACTGCTTCCTAAGAAGACGGATGCTGTGAGAATTGAGCAGTTTAGGCCGATATGCCTTCTCAATGTTAGTTTCAAAATCTTCACCAAGGTCAGGACTAATAGGCTCACACAGATTGCGCATTCTGTGGTGCAACAATCCCAAACTGCTTTCATGCCGTACAGAAACATCCTTGAAGGGGTGGTAGTCCTTCATGAAATGCTCCATGAAATCCATTCAAAAAAATTAGATGGTGTAGTTTTTAAGGTGGATTTCGAGAAGGCGTACGATAAAGTCAAATGGCCATTCCTCCAACAGGCATTGCGTATGAAAGGTTTCGATGAAGCCTGGCGCCACCAGGTCGAATCGTTTACGCTAAAAGGGAGTGTGGGAATTAAAGTGAATGACGATATTGGTCATTAGTTCCAGACACATAAAGGCCTCGGACAAGGAGATCCGATGTCCCCTATCTTGTTTAACATTGTGGTTGATATGTTAGCAATTTTGATAGGACGGGCTAAGGAGAATAGTCAAGTAGGTGGCTTGGTACCTCATCTTGTTGATGGACGTGTCTCCATTCTTCAGTATGCTGATGATACCATCATGTTTATGGAGCATGACTTGGCCAAGGCGAGAAGTATGAAGCTGGTGTTATGCCTTTTCGAACAATTGACCGGGTTAAAGATTAACTTTCACAAGAACGAGTTGTTTTGCTTTGGTAGAGCCAAGGACGAACAGGAGGCTTATAGGCAATTGTTTCGGTGCGAGTTGGGGGATTTACCTTTCTCTTACCTAGGTATAACTATCCATCATCGTAAGCTGACAAACAGAGAATGGAAGTGCATTGATGATTGATTTGAGAAGAAACTGAGTTGCTGGAAGGGCAAGCTCATGCCATACGGAGGCCGATAATTCTGATAAATTCGGTGCTCACGAGTATGCCTATGTTTCTCTTATCGTTCTTTGAAGTCCTAGTTGGTGTCAGGAAAAGACTGGACTTTTATCGATCGCGTTTCTTTTGGCGGGGTGATGAACTCAAGAGAAAATACCGGCTAGCTAAATGGGATATCATCTGTAGACCGAAAGACCAAAGGGGTCTTGGTATTGAGAATCTTGAAGTTAAGAACAGATGCCTTCTCAGTAAGTGGCTGTGGAAGTTGTCCACTGAAACTGATGCCACGTGGGCGCAAATCCTTCGTAGTAAGTACCTTCAGACAAAAACTTTGTCCCAGGTGACAGTCAGGCCGACAGACTCGCCTTTCTGGAAAGGATTGATGAAAGTCAAACAATCCTTGTTTCATAGGACAAAGTTTATTATTGGCAACGGTGCCCGTACGCATTTCTGGGAGGATACTTGGCTCGGAGAGACACCTTTGGCCATTCAATATCCGTCTTTATATCGTATTGTTCAACGACGCTAGGTGTAGTTTCTGTGATCGGGATGAGACAATCAAACACCTCTTTCTTGATTGCACGTTAGCCAAAGTTCTTTGGCGCTCGGTCCACATTGGTTTTAATATTACTCCACCAAATTCTGTCAACATGTTATTTGGGACATGGCTTGATGGGGTTGAGCGTGAGTTAGCGAGACATATTCATGTTGGAGTTTGCACTTTGCTGTGGACTATCTGGAATTGCAGAAATGATTTGGTATTTAACAGAACATCACGTATTCACTTTTTGCAGGTTATTTTCCGAGCCACGACAGTGATCTGTTCGTGATCGCTACTCACTCCGATGGAGGCCAGGGAGCATTTGGTTACTGGATCTATCCGCTGGGAGATGGTAGCTCTGGATATCTTCAACCGGTTTGGATGGCGGTCATGTAATAGGATAGGCAATTAGTTTACCTATCTCTCTTTAGCCAGCCGGTTGTGGCATCTTCGTTTCGGCTAGTTTGTGTATCTAGCCCTTTTTGGCTCTGTGTGAGCTTTCTTTTTCAGTTTTTCTAGTTGGAGACTTTTGAACCTTTGTGGAACCTTTTGTTTTGATAATAAGATGGCCGTATGCATCATTCTTTTGTAGAGGCCGGGGAAAACCCCGTTTTTGAAAAAAAATGGAGGAAGATGATGCGCATAAGTGTTGGCATCAGATTTCGGCATGGCATAAAACCCAATTAAGATGGCATCAAATGAAAAGGTTATCAACATGAAAAATCTTTGCCTCGTCGAAACGGTCAGTTTTGATATAAAAATTGTCTTAATCCAAGGTCGATTGTAACGCTATAGAGTCACTTCGGATAGACCGGGTGGATTTGACTCGATGAGACTAACTGGATATCAGAAAAAGTTTCCTGATACACCCCGTGCACTCGGTGAGACAGAGTAAAACCACTCGGAAATTATGAGTAGAATATAGATGATTGGCCATGTTCACTCGATAAGACCGAACCAAACCACTCGGAGGCTCCCAATGGATCCGGAAAATTGCCCAAAATTCCTACCCAAGTTATGTGAGGATTTTTGTTGTTTTGGAAAGAACTTTTAGCCCATTTGTTGTACAGGAAGTTCAGTTACCTCATAAGTAGATGAAAGGTGATGACCGCTTGAACAACACACAATCGACAATTCAATCTACCATGTTTTACCTTTACTTTAATCTTCTCCCTTGTTTTCTTCTACCTCATTCTTCATTTGTTCTTCATGTTGGAGGGCAGCGAACATCAAGGCCCTAGGGGCGATCTAGTTGATATAGGGCATCCCATAGCCGTCGTGCACCCTAGCGGGGTCCCTCTTGGGCTAGCAGGGTTTCGGGTTACAAAAGCGCTCGGCGGATTGCTTGCGTACCGAGCTTTTGGCCAGGTCTCCTTCGATGAGAGATGTGGTGCATCACTGCCGCCTTCGAGGTTACACAGTGATGTTTTCGTGTGCGAGCAATAAAAAGCCACAGAAATCTAAGAAGACAAGATTGTATACACCAATCCCTTTACAGAAAAGGAGGTTAAATATGTCATTTTCCAAATGGATAAAATAAGTTGTCTGAAAGTGCAACTATCCCTGGGTGGTTTCGGTAATTATTAACAACATATAGCTGATTGAACTAATACTATTTCAAGATGATCATTTCAGAAAGTTCAAGGATTGGCATGGCATGGATTAAGAATGTGGACCCCTCAAAATACTATGGACACACATTGGCTCAAGCTGAAGACTCTAGATTTTCATTTTAGTGATCCAAGATCACATTGAGTCCATAGGAAAAGCCAATACTATTAAAAGGGGATGAGGTGTTGCTTAATGGATTGCTTGCTCAAAATGTTTAGCGATATACTCCAAAAACCTTCAACCACTTTCTCATATCCACATATGTCCCAAACCAAAAGTCAAACTCGGCCCCACCGAAATGTTCTATCTGGCGCCACCGAGTTCACTTGACATAGCTACTGCTAGAAACCCTAGTCATATCGGTCTCACCGATAGGGATCTCGGTCTCACCGAGATGGGATTGCAAACTCCCTATTTTCCTTTGTAACATTTCGGTTCAATTGAGATGAGCGATCGGTCCCACCGAGTTCGCAATGCAAACTCTCTGTTTCCCTATCGTAACATTTCGGTCTCACCGAAATGAGCGATTCGGTCCCACCGAGTTTGCCTGGCCAACTCTCTGGTTAGCCTATTACCAAAATCGGTCCCACCGAGTTTGTGTAATTGGTCTCACCGAGATTACGTTATGCCCTAACCCTAATAGAATTGGTTTCACCGAGTTGACATGTCGGTCCCATCGAAATGCCTAACAGTCACATTATGAACTGAATCGGTCTGACCGAGTTTTCTGATTCGGTCCCACCAAGTTTGGTAAGTTGTGTGTAACGGTTAGATTTTGTTTGGAGGCTATATATACCCCTCCACCCTTCCTTCATTTGTAAGGAGAGCCATCAGAACGTGCCTACACTTCAACATTCATTTTCTGAGGGAGAACCACCTACTCATGTGTTGAGACCAAGATATTCCATTCCAACCATATGATCTTGATCTCTAGCCTTCCCCCAGTTGCTTTCCACTCAAATCATCTTTCCAGCAAATCCAAATCAGTGACAGAGAGTTGAGTGTTGGGGAGACTATCATTTGAAGCACAAGCACAAGGAGTTCATCATCAACACACCATCTATTACCTTTTGGAGAGTGGTGTCTCCTAGATTGGTTATGTGTCACTTGGGAGCCTCCGACAAGATTGTGGAGTTAAACCAAGGAGTTTGTACGGGCAAGGAGATCGCCTACTTCGTGAAGATCTACCCTAGTGAGGAAAGTCCTTCGTGGGCGATTTCCATGGTTGGATAGACAAGGTTGCTTCTTCGTGGAGCCTTCGTGGGTGGAGCCCTCCATGGACTCGCACAATCGTTACCCTTCATGGGTTGAAGTCTCCATCAACATGGATGTACGATAGCACCAGCTATTGAAGCCATGCCAAAAATCTCCGTATCTACATTGCGTTTGCTCCCTGATGTCTACCACACAACCTTCTTCTTGTAGACGTTGTTGGGCCTCCAAGTGCAGAGGTTTGTAGGACAGTAGCAAATTTCCCTCAAGTGGATGACCTAAGGTTTAGCAATTCGTGGGAGGCGTAGGATGATGATGGTCTCTCTCAAACAACCCTGCAACCAAATAACAAAGAGTCTCTTGTGTCCCCAACACACCCAATACAATGGTAAATTGTATAGGTGCACTAGTTCGGCGAAGAGATGGTGATACAAGTGCAATATGGATGGTAGATATAGGTTTTTGTAATCTGAAAATATAAAAACAGCAAGGTAGAAAGTGGTAAAAGTGAGCGTAAACGGTAATAACATAATTGCAATGCTAGGAAACAAGGCCTAGGGTTCATACTTTCACTAGTGCAAGTCCTCTCAACAATAATAACATAATTGGATCATATAACAATCCCTCAACATGCAACAAAGAGTCACTCCAAAGTTACTAATAGCGGAGAAAAAACGAAGAGATTTTGGTAGGGTACGAAACCACCTCAAAGTTATTCCTTCTGATCGATCTACACTAGTAGAAAAAGGGTCAAACGTGAAGCACATTAGTGCTGGTTTGTATTTGAGCCGGTACTAATGGTACCATTAGTGCCGGTTCGAACGGATTTGCATTAATGCCGGTTCGTGTTGAACCTTTAGTACCGGTTCGTGGCACGAACCGGTACTAAAGGGGTGGTGGCAGGCTGGCGTCAGGCCGGGGCCCCACGATCACCTTTAGTACCGGTTCATGGCACGAACCGGTACTAAAGGTGCCATGAATCGACGGGGTCTGACCTATAGTACCGGTTGGAGACACAAACCGACACTATAGGGCAATTTTCAAACTTGAAAAAATCATAACTAAATCATCCTAATTCAGAAAAATACATATAATATATCAAAATTTGCAGAACAAAAAGATATGCTCTAAATCATCCTAAAGAACAAAATACATATAATACATATAATACATATAATCATCCTATTTTCAAATTTGCAGAACTAAACCAGTTTTCCGTTTCGACAATTTTTTAAAATCACAAAATTCCAAAGGGAAAATAGAGTTTTTGGGCGTTTTAGACGTTTTTTTGGACGTTTTTAGCGTTTAGTGCTAGGGTTTAGATTTCAGCGTTTAGGGTTAGGTTTTATGGTCTAAACCCTTAGTTTTTACTGTTTAGCATAGAGTTTCCGACGTTTTAAGTCCCGGGTTTAGGGTTTAGGACAATTTTTGAAATGACAAATTGTAAAAGGAAAAAAAGATATGCTCTAATTTATGTTTTTTTGAATTTTGGTTAAATCTTGTCAAACCGGTCAAACAACTGATTCAAGAAATATAGAGTGTTACTAAATAATTACGCAATAATATTAGTGTTACTAAATAAGTATCTCAGTTTTTTTGAATTTTGTTCAAATCTGGTCAAACTGTGGTCAAACTATGGTCAAACTACTTATTCAAGAAATATTAGTGTTACTATATAATTATTCAAGAATATTAGTGTTACTAAGTAATTATTTCAATTTTTTGAATTTTGGTCAAATCTGGTCAAACTATGGTCAAACTGTGGTCAAACTATGGTCAAACTTATTCAAGAAATATTAGCGTTACTAAATAATTACTGTTTTTTTAGAATAATAGTTTCAAACTCAAATGGTGAAATGTGTGACTTCATGCTCAAGCTAAACTCCTGAGGGTTAATAGGATTGACATCTTACAATTGTCAGGAAAACAACAAGTGCAGACTCGGAAACGAAGGAGAATAGACCCTGAAAGTTAAGCGTGCTTGGGCTGGAGTAGTGAGAGGGATGGGTGACCGGTCAGGAAGTTAGATGATTTGGAATGAGTGATCCACACTTGAGCAGTTAAGAGAGGTGATTAGAGACTAAATCATCAAATAATTCAGAAAAATTAAAAATAAAAAAAATCAATTTTTTTTCAAAATTTTCAAAAAAAAATTCAAAAAAAAACCTTTAGTACCGGTTGGTAACACCAACCGGTACTAAAGGTCCCCCGTACCTGGGCGCGAGCTCACGCCACGTGGTGGCACTTTAGCGCCGGTTCGTGCCGAACCGGTACTAAAGGGGGGGCCTTTAGTGCCGAAACGTTAGTGCCGGTTCCATAACCGGCACTAAAGGCCCTTACAAACCGGTACTAATGGTCCGTTTTCTACTAGTGCTATTCAAGAGTCCGTAGTAAAATAACACGAAGCTATTCTTTCCATTCAATCTATCATAGAGTTCGTACTAGAATAACACCTTAAGACGCAAATAAACCAAAACCCTAATGTCACCTAGATACTCCAATGTCACCTCAAGTATCTGTGGGTATGATTATACGATATGCATCACACAATCTTAGATTCATCTATCCAACCAACACAAAGAACTTCGAAGTGTGCCCCAAAGTTTCTACCAGAGAGTCAAGATGAAAACGTGTGCCAACCCCTATCCATAAGTTCATGAGGTCACAGAACTCGCAAGTTGATCACCAAAACATACATCAAGTAGATCACGTGATATCCCATTGTCACCACAGATAAGCACATGCAAGACATACATCAAGTGTTCTCAAATCCTTAAAGACTCAATCCGATAAGATAACTTCAAAGGGAAAACTTAATTCATCACAAGAGAGTATAGGGGGATAAACATCAAAAGATCCAACTATAATAGCAAAGCTCGTGATACATCAAGATCGTGCAAACTCAAGAACACAAGAGAGAGAGAGAGATCAAACACATAGCTACTGGTACATACCCTCAGCCCTGAGGGTGAACTACTCCCTCCTCGTCATGGAGAGCGTCGGGATGATGAAGATGGCTACGGAGGCTACGGACGCTTCTGGCGGCGGAACTCCCAATCTATTCTGCTCTTTGATGTTTTTACGGTATATGGACATATATAGGCGAAAGAAGTCGGTCAGGGGAGCCATGAGGGGCCCATGAGGGTGGGGGCGCGCCCAGGGGGTAGGGCGCGCCTCCCTGCCTCGTGGCTTCCTCGAAGCTTCCTTGACGTCTACTCCAAGTCTCCTGGATTGCTTCCGTTCCAAAAATAACTCTCCCAAAGGTTTCATTCCGTTTGGACTCTGTTTGATATTCCTTTTCTTCGAAACATTGAAATAGGCAAGAAAACAACAATTTGGGCTGGGCCTCCGGTTAATAGGTTAGTCCCAAAAATAATATAAAAGTGTTTGGTAAAGCCCATAAACATCCAAAACGGATAATATAATAGCATGAATACTTCATAAACTATAGATACGTTGGAGACATATTAGCATCCCCAAGCTTAATTCTTGCTCATCCTTGAGTAGGTAAGTGATAAAAGAAAGAATTTATGAAGTGTGAATGCTAGAAGGTGCACAAGTTTGATCAATGGTAATTTCAATCACCTTTTCTAGCATCATTATATATCATAACAGTAGCTCAACTCATAGGACTTCTCATGATCAAGTAATGCTATTCACATGTTAAAGTATAGATCATAAACTTTCTTGAAAACTAACAAACCGTGTTATTAGTCATCAAACAATTACAATTCATCTTATTTTCAGGAAGGGTCTATGTCAGAGCTTTGATTCAGCAAACTTCACATAATCAACTATCATTTAGTCTTTCACAATTGCTAACACTCACGTGATGTTTATGGGTTCAAAGTTTAAATCAGACACAGAGAAAGATAGGGGCTTATAGATTCACCTTCCAACATTTTACCTCAAGGGTAATGTCAACAATAATAGTTCATGATGCCTTACATCAAATTGGATATATATATATATACATATATATATATATATCATGATCTTTCCAACACAATGTGCTTGCCAAAGGATAAAATGTAAAAAGGAAAGGTGAAGATCACCATGACTCTTGCATAAGGTATGAGACAAGAATAAAATATAGGCCCTTCGCAGAGGGAAGCAGAGGTTGTCATGCGCTTTTATAGTTGGATGCACAAAATCTTAATGCGAAAGAACATCACTTTATATTGCCACTTGTGATAGGGACCTTTATTATGCAGTCCGTAGCTTTTATTACTTCCACATCACAAGATCGTATAAAGCTTATTTTCTCCATACTAATAGATCATACATATTTAGAGAGCAAATTTTATTGCATGCGATCAAGATCGCAACTAAGGTAACAATTGATCCAACAGCATAATGATACCAAGCCTCACTATGAATGGCATATTTTCTAATCTTTCTAATCTTCAAGCGCATTTTCTCCATCTTAATCTTGTGATCATCGGCGACATCGGCAACATGCAACTCCAATTCCATCTTCTCCCCCTCAATTCTTTTCAATTTTTCCTTCAAATCCTCGTTTTCTCTTTCAACTAAATTTAACCTCTCGACAATAGGGTCGGTTGGAATTTCCGGTTCAACTACCTCCTACATACAAATATCTATGTCAACTTGATGGGCATAATTTGTCATAAACACGAAATGCAATGAATAGTTTTAAAAGAGAATATACCACATCCGAATCATAACCCGGACGAGGGCCGACGGGGACGGATATCAAAACCATGGCACTATGTATAACAAACAACGTATGGGTAAGATAATTATATGAGTAACTATATATCCAAATCACACAAACATCAATTTTTTATATAAAACTTCATGAACAAGAGGCTCACCACAAGGTGGTGCCGGCGACGGGACGTTGCGAGCGATCGACGGTGGTTATGACGGGGCTTTAGAAGGTACTAAGTAAACCACACCTACATATGCAAACTAAGTGTTATTTTTGACCTCAAATTGCATATAAATCAAATACTAGCACATATATATAATTCCTCCCAAATTACTAAACTCAAAAATCAATCACTATATAAAGCATTGCGCGAGCTAATCTAGCAATGAGAGATGAAAGGGAAAAGTTGCTAACCTTTGTGATCATTTGAATGGATGGGGGCCTTCAAATCTTGACAAATTTTGGGCAAAATGTGTGATGAGCTTGAGAGGAAGAGGGAAAAGAACAGAGAGGAGAGGGGAAAGGGGAAGAATAGAGCGAGCTCGGGTGGACGAAGGGTCTATGTAGGATGATCTTTAGTACCGGTTCGTGATACGACCCGGTACTAAAGGTGCTGGAGGGGCCCCAGACTGACAACATCCTGCCACCACTCTCATTAGTACCGGTTCGTGGCATGAACCGGTGCTAAAGGTTCACCACGAACCGGTACTAATGAGAGCCGCCCGGCTAGCCGTTGAAACCGGCACTAATGGACACATTAGTGCCGGCTCAAATTCAAACCGGCACTAATGTGCTTCACGTTTGACCCTTTTTCTACTAGTGATGCTATGGTTAGGTTTACCTTAATACTTTTGTTGTAGTTGCGGATGCTTGAAATAGAGGTTAATTATAAGTGGGATGCTTGTCCAAGTAAGGACAGTACCCAAGCACCGGTCCACCCACATACCAAATTATCAAAGTACCGAATGCGAATCATATGAACGTGATGAAAACTAGCTTGACGATATTCACATGTGTCCTCGGGGGCGCTTTTTTCTATATAAGAGTTTTTCCAGGCTTATCCTTTGCTACAAAAAGGGTTGGGCCACCTTGTTGCACCTTATTTACTTTTGTTATTTGTTGCTCGTTACAAATTATCCTATCACAAAACTATCTGTTACCACTTATTTCAGCACTTGTAGAGAATACCTTGCTGGAAACCACTTATAATTTCCTTCTGCTCCTCCTTGGGTTCGATACTCTTACTTATCGAAAGGACTACGATAGATCTCCTATACTTGTGGGTCATCAGCTGCGCGCGCTGGCGCCCGCGTGGTGTCGATCGTCATGGCTCACGTCACGAGAGCCTCGTGAGGTTTGCCCCACCTTGATATCTCCGCTCCTCGTGAGGCTGCCTGACTAGGCCACTCCTGAGGAGGTCCTGCGTCGCCCGGCTCGCGAGGCTTGGCCCCTCGCGAGGGTCTTGGATGCCTTGTTGATGAAGATGTGTCGTACAGTCTGCTGGCTTAGCCACGCCATGGGCCGCAGGCATGTAAGTCTGGGGACCCCCGTTCCCAGAACACCGACAATTAGTCCTAATTTACCAATTAATATATTACTACTACATATATTAATGTAGTATTAATACATAGAGCATCGACTAAGCATACGAATTTAGCGGTAAGCATGACAAACTTGCTTCCATATATTTAGATAATTAAATGCAGCTCATAGATATTTTCATATCATAAGTTTTCAATTAGAAATATATGTGGAGTTGATTTTGATGTCTCTAATTTTTTTAAATGGGAATTGTAATTTTTGGTCAACATGTATGCTTGTGAAGCTGAGATCAAAAACGAAGCCGTGAAAAGAAACCTCATTCTTTATAAGCCATGTGAAAATATTTTAACCTTCATGTAGAATTTTGCTGATCTTCTATTAATAGACGAAATGAGTTTTTTATTAATGTTGCATTTTAAAATTCAAATTCTACTTCTTTCATGATTCGAGTATGAAGAATGGAGTTAATTGATTTTTCAGTAAGAAATGATAAATGTAAGGATTTCAATTCTAAACCAATAGTTGAAACAAGTGACAAAACTAAAATACCCCACTTTCTAAATTGAACAATGCTAGGTGGAGAGAGCTGGTGTGATTATGGACAGGGTGCATGCTTCCAATGTAGTTAACACTTCACGACCTGCTCCTAATAAATGAATACATGTTGAGGTGTGCCAGGTGAGGATGTCACATATGTCGCCCAATATTGTTCATCTTCAACCTGGCGCTGAGAGGAAAAAGCTGGCCATGGCATCAAGTTGTAGCGACGACGGAAGGTTAGATGTCCTAATACACACACACACACAGAGACTCCAGTATAGCTACAATTCCACAACTCCATTGTCGGGAAGAGGGCTTAGATCTCCCTGAGCATGGACTAGAGAAGCTAGTTGAGTGAGGGACGAGCTGCGGGATGGATACGATGAATGGGGAGAAAATGCATGGGGTGGTGCACGCTGCCGTTGAATGTACAAATAAATGAGATTAACTCCTCTAATCAATAGCATGGATCAGTGTAGTTATTGTGCAGTGGGGCTTACTCACTTACTGGGCTGTGGAATACTAAGCCTATACTACACTAGAGCGGTGCTGAGAAATAGAGATACGGGCTGGTTGTACAAATATTACACGAATCACGTCTGCATGGACGGAGGTGATTCCATCCTCGCGTGGAACCATATCCATTCGTGATTATTCGCGGTGTGAAGCTGCAAACTATACAAGGTCAAGGGAAAATTTGTGTTGTAATTTAATTTTTTCGTCCCAAAATAAATGTATCAACTTTGTACAGACATTTATTTTAGGAGGGATGAAGTGCAACTATCTCTTCTTTACTTTGTTTTCAAAACTATATAAATAAATTTCTAAAAAGATAACTGAGAACATTCCGTGTAAGTGTTTCTGATACGACATCATTATAGCGCATCAAGTTGTGGCCGTGCTGTTCCCGGAACGTCTGTCGTCTTTTGAGGGTCTGAATTTGTTGACCGTTGTTGCAGATGCTCTTAGCAAAGATATATATGCCCAGATTTGAATGCGTCAGTAGGTGTTTCGGGTACAAGTTGTAGCGCCTAATGGACGACTACCTCAAGCTACATCAAGTTCCTCTCGAAGAGCAAGTGAAGTGCGCCACAACGAACTTCCACGACTATGCGTTCACATGATGGCTTCACACACCTTCGGAGAGCTACGACATGAATTGGCCCAAGACAAAGAGAGCTTTGCGGTGAGAGTTTGTGCCTCCAACCTACACGGAACAACTTCAACGCCAATTGCAGAACACCATCCAAGGATCCAAGTCCATCGATGAGTACTTCAAGGAGATGAAGGTTGCCTTGCGACGAGCCGGCGTGGATGACCCCATTTCGATGAAGTTCCACTTCATGATGGGATTGCACAATGACGTCTTCAAGACGATCTTCCTCGAGAACTACAAGTCCCTCGACGACAAGTACATTGGTGCTCTCAAGGCGGAACAAGAACTCATGAAGGCCAAAGCTTCTCCACCCCAAGCTCACTTCGCGACGACCAAGCTCCGTGATAACGAGCATGAGGCTAGTACCTCCACGATGTCCAAGCCCGATGAGCTCCAAGATGATGCTCCCAAGTTCGACTTCACCGCCATCCCTCTTTGTGGCATTGATGATGTCGAGTCCTCCACGACTCTTTTCCAAGATGGTGCAGCGACGACTACGACTACGGAGACCATCAAGGATCAAGCTTTGGAGGCGAGCGGCATGGTGACGAGCAAGGAGGATGCTTCCATCTTAGGAGGCGAGAGTGATGATGTGCCATCTTCGGCTTTCATCCACGGCGACGGCGATGAGATGGTTGAGCATGGGATTTTCCCTTCGACCACGGCGACGTATGATGACTTGAGTGACTTTTGCCACCATATTGAGAGTGAGAGTGACTTCACCACTAGCCCCATATATGATGTTTTGTCACAATTCCCATGTGAGGAGAGCCACAACCCCCACCACTTGAGTGAGATGAGTGAATCCATCATACGTGAGATTGAGTGCACCTACCTTGAGGGAGTGAGTGAACCACCACATACAGCGAGCGAGGCCACTATGATTTCTAACAACTTAACCTCTACCTCTATTGTGTCTTCTCATTTGGTGCTAGGTCCCATATACGATGACGCGCCGATTCGCGACGACTTTGTCCTATCTTTGGACAAGAGGATGACTGTTGGGGATATTACTACTGGGCGTAAACCGGCCTATCTGGGCCGGATTAGCTTCATCAGTAGTTAAAGCATGTTAAAGCCCATGAAGGTAGATGAGGGCTCAAGACCCATAATCGGTTGAGAGCCCATAGCCGTAAACCGGCGTCAATAGGTAACTTGTATTGTAAGTTAGGAATAAGTAGAGACCAAACCGGACACATCTATGAGCCGGTGTTGGGACTCTGTAAACCAACGGGCGTCACCCATGTATATAAGGGGACGACCCGGCGGCGGTTCAAGGACAAGGAACAACAACTCGAGACATAGGCGAAGCTTATTGCTCCCTAGTCATTGAAACATCCATCAATTCCATCACAACTAGACGTAGGCTTTTACCTTCATTGAAGGGGCCGAACTAGTATAAACTCTCTTGCGTCCTTGTGTCCGCTTTAACCCCTTCAAGCTAACCTGTCGCGATGGCTCCACGACTAAGTCCTTTCTCTAGGACATCTGCCGTGACAAAACCACGACAGGTGGCGCCCACCGTGGGGCTATCACATGATGGTTTCCGGTTCTTGGAGGGCCGCTTTGAAGGACTCAAGGGCTACGCTGTAGGCCGGATGACTAAGGGTCGTCGCGGCAAACTTTACATCGACGACGCAGGCTGGGGCCCCGAGGCCGGCTCAATTGAGTATGGGTACCCGGTCCCCTTTGGTAGCATTCACATTTTCATTGGCAAGATCGGTGAACCAGGCCCTGAGCCGGACATCTGCACCGACCTTGTCGAGACGGCTCAGCGTGCGTGATCCGCCCGGATTAAACCGGCCATGAAGCGTGCCTTCGTGGGAATGATCCATGGAGGGAGTTATGAGGATGGATCGGAGCTTCGCGGGGCAACTACCGTTTGTTCCGGTGACGACTTTTCGACCGGAGAAACCGAATCTCTTTATCAGCTACAAGATGGCCGGATTGAGAGCTGTTCCGATGGTGACAGTATTCCGGACCCCTCTGATCTGCCTAACCGGGTTGGAATATTCATGACCGAAACACAAGCAGCGCTTCACTCTTCAACAGCTGCGGCGACGATCTCCGGTTCAGCAACGGCAACGGCTGTCGGGGCAGGAGGCCCCGTGCGCCCGCCGGCTCAGGTTCTATCAGAACTATTTGATGCATTGGCTGTGCTTATGGCAGAAGTTAATCCGCCAGATCAGGATGCTCACAACACGGAGATTACAAAGATAAAGGAACAAATCACCCAGGCCAAAACGGATCTGGCGGCTGAGGACACCAGGATGGCCGCAGAGCGGGCCGCTTTAGACGCACAGGCCTACAGGCTTATGTTGGACCAGAGTGCGTCGCATGAAGTCATGAGGAGGAAGCACCGGTCCCGCTTACCTCCGGTTTTCGAGGCCAGAGACCTTTTCAACACTCCAGGACCAAGAACCAGCAATCCGCTGGAGGGGAACCGGGCAGAAGCCCCTGGGACTGGTGCACCGGTTCAGCCTCGTCAGATGGACCCGCCTCATCAAAACACCGTTATACGTCAGGATGCTTTAACACCTCCGGGTCACTACTCCAACCCAATGGACAATCTTGTTGCTGCTGCTGCACGACTGGAGGCCATTCGCCGCAGGCAGTAGAGACGCGACGGGTCAAGGAACTTCTGAGGACAGCTTTGGCCCAACAGGAAGCGTACTCGTACAGCCACGACCGGATCCACTCGACCCCCGTCCAAGTCGGAGTTATAGCAGACATATGGATGAACCAGCAGTGTCGAGTAATGAATGACGTGGAGCACCCCGTGGTAACAACCCGACGGGTGGAGCTGATGACGCTCAGGAAGTGGTGAACCGGGCCCGAGTGCGCAGGGAGGCCGAGTTAGCCGCACAACATCAGGCTCGGCAGCTCACGCCGGTTCGTCCAACCATTTCGATCGAAACTGGTGTTACTTCTAGTTCTTTCGGGGTGCCTTGCCTCGTCCCCGCTTTACGCAACGTGCGCCTGCCCAAGGATTTCAAAGGCCCATGCAAGGTACCAAATTATACGTCGGATCAACCACCAGAGACATGGGTAGAGAGCTATGAGATGGCCATGGAGATGCTTGATGTGGATGAAATGGCGTGTGCGAAATACTTCACCATGATGCTTGAAGGAACGGCCCGTACTTGGTTAAAAAGCTTGCCCGCTAATTCTATCAGCTCATGGGCCCAATTACGAGCCCAGTTTATCAACAATTTCAAGGATACCTGTAAACAGCCTATGTCGATAGTAGACTTAGCTGCATGCGTCCAGGAGGAAGGAGAGTCAACGACTCATTGGGTGCGCCGGGTTTCACAAGTGTTGCACTCCTCAGACCGCATCAACGCTGACACCGCAGTATTAACCATAGAAGGCAACTGTCAGTTTGGGCCCCTGAAGTTGAAATTGGGACGGATGAAGCGTCATTGCACCGACATGGGGACCCTCATGGCCGCTTTGGTAAAATATGCTAACTCTGATAGTACCAAGGATCCCGAATCTGATGATGGCAAGACAGGGAAGGGGAAGAAGAACAGCAGATCCAAAGGTCAGCAGCATCACTGGGTAGGCAATGGCGGAGGAGGCAAGCGTAAAGCGGATGGCAACATGGATTTTGTGGCTAATACCAACATACAGGACAATGGCCAGCGGCGCAAGGGTAGGCCGAAAAATCATAGTGGAGCACCCAACCCCAACCCAAACCGCCTAAACTATCTGCTAAGCCAGCCCTATCCAAAACATGGGACGAAGGAGGAGCCAGCAAACCACCTTTGGAAGGATTGCTTTATTATGCAGGAGTTCAAGAATTCTAATAATTTCCAGTATGATCACGGATCTGGCAGTGGCTCAGGGTCCGGGCCGGGTTACGGTGGAGGAAGTTCCGGTTCAGGATTTAATGGTAATCCGGGCGGACATAATGGTAAAAATAGTCAGAACAACCAGGGTGGTTACAACCAACAGCAGCAACAGTCAGGTTACCAAAGCAACCCAAAGCAGTTGAGTAGTGGGTAGTACCATGTCTTTACCACTAGCTTGGACAAGCGAGACCGGAAGGTTCAGAGGCGGGCAGTCAACTCTGTTGAACCGGCCACACCCCGTTATCTACGTTGGTCTGAACAGCCAATCATATGGAGCAGAGAAGATCGCCCACTCCAGATCAATAATCCGGGTCAGTTGGCTCGGGTGGTGGCGCCTCAGGTGGGAGGTTATAAGTTCACCAAGGTGCTCATGGATGGAGGGAGCAGCATTAACATCCTATACTATGAGACCTTCCGTCGTATGGGACTAACAGATAAGAATCTCAAACCGTCCAATACAGTATTCCACGGTGTAGTGCCTGGCAGATCAGCATATCCCGTTGGTAAGATAGCTCTTGAAGTGGCCTTTGGGGATGATCACGATTCCAGGTCGGAGACATTAACGTTTGAAGTGGTGAAAATCCAAAGTCCATATCATGCCCTGTTTGGGCGTCCGGCATACGCCAAGTTTATGGCTCGGCCCTGTTATGTGTATTTGCAGCTCAAGATGCCGGGTCACAAGGGGACAATAACGGTTCACGGAAGCCGCAAAATCGCTTTGGAATGCGAGGAAGGAGATGCGGCTTATGCAGAGTCGGTTTGTGCCACTGAGGAGTTGAAGTACTATAAAGACAACGTTGATCTGGCGGACATGACTCCGTTGAAGAAGCCAACTATGGAGCATGATCCGGCCCTGAAGTTCAAATCGGCAGCAGAAACTAAGCTTGTTGACTTCGTACCTGGCGATTCGTCCAAGCAGTTCAGCATTAGTGCCAACTTGGATCCGAAATAGGAAAGCGCGCTCATCGAGTTCATCCGTGAGAATCGGGACATTTTTGCATGGAAACCCTCTGACATGCCAGGTGTACCGAGGCAACTCGCTGAGCACACACTTAATGTGGATCCTAAATACAAACCGGTGAAACAGTTCCTCCGTCGGTTTAACGAAGAAAGACGCAAGGCGATTGGAGAAGAGGTAGCCAGGCTCTTAGCAGCTGGTTTTATTGTTGAAGTTTTTCACCCTGAGTGGCTTGCCAATCCGGTGCTAGTCCTTAAGAAGAACGACACCTGACGTATGTGTGTGGATTACACAGATCTTAATAAGGCTTGTCCAGCAGATCCTTTTGCCCTCCCCCGTATTGATCAAATCATTGATGCTACGGCGGGTTGTGAGCGTTTAAGTTTTTTGGATGCATATTCTGGCTACCATCAGATCAAAATGGCAGTTAAGGACCAGGAGAAGACGGCATTCAGAACTCCCTTTGGAGCCTTCTGCTATGTGTCTATGCCCTTTGGGCTCAAAAGTGCCCAGGCAACTTATCAACGGTGTGTACAAAATTGTCTTCACAAGCAGATTGGCCGTAATGTACATGCTTACGTGGATGATATCATGGTTAAATTCAGGGAGAAGGAGATTCCGGTTGATGATTTGAAGGAAACCTTTGATAACCTAAGGACGTACAAGATGATGCTTAATCTGGACAAGTGTGTCTTTGGTGTACCGGCGGGCAAGTTATTGGGTTTTCTGGTGTCCAACAGGGGAATTGAGGCTAATCCGGAGAAGATCACAGCCATCACCTCCCTGGCTAAACCGAAGTGTATCAATGATGTTCAACGCCTGGCAGGCCGGATTGCCGCGCTAAGCCAGTTTATCAGCCGCCTTGGTGAGAAGACGATCCCTTTGTATCAAATGTTGAAGAAGACGGATCAGTTCGTCTGGAGTTCTGCTGCTGATGAAGCATTTGAGGACTTAAAGCGGCAATTGGCCAATCCGCCTGTGCTCGCCGCTCCCATTGACAAGGAGCTGTTACTGCTATATGTTGCTGCTAATGCTCGTGCGGTCAGCGTGGCTATTGTGGTGGAACGAAAGGAGGCAGGTAAGGAGCATCCAGCTCAACGTCCGGTCTATTATATCAGCGAGGTACTCATTGAGTCCAAGCAAAGGTATCCGCATTGGCAGAAGCTGGTGTACAGAGTTTTTATGGCAAGCCGGAAGCTTAAGCAATACTTCCAAGGGCACCCAATTACGGTGGTCAGTTCTGCTCCTTTGGGAGATATCATCCAGAACCGGGAAGCAACTGGCCGGATTGCAAAGTGGGATATAGAGCTGGGGCCGTACGGTTTGAAATATGTGCCTCGGACGGCGGTTAAGTCTCAAGCACTTGTTGATTTCATCAATGATTGGACGGAAATGCAAGCACCTGAAGAAAAGCCGGATCATACGTATTGGACCATCCATTTTGACGGATCCAGGCAGTTGGAAGGCTCGGGGGCTGGAGTCGTATTAACTTCCCCACGAGGTGATAAGTTTTGTTATGTTCTCCGTTTAATGTTCCCTTGTACTAACAATGTAGCTGAGTATGAAGCCTTGCTCCATGGTCTTCGGATGGCTAAAGAGATGAATCTAAGTCGAGTTAAGTGCTTCGGTGATTCGGACCTTGTGGCTCAGCAAGTGTCTGGCACTTGGGACTCCAAGGACCCACTCATGGCAGCATATCATCGTGAGGTGGATATTGTTGCAGGTTATTTCAGAGGCTATCAGGTGGACCATGTGGACCGGTGGAAAAATGAAGCGGCGGACGCTTTAAGCCGGCTGGGCTCTCAGCGCAAACCGGTCCCACCCAATGTTTTTCTGGATGTGCTGCACAACCCGTCGGTGAAGATCCCTGGTGAAGAGGATTTGGCCATTCCTGATCCGGAGGATCAATTGGTGGCAGTTCTTCATGTTATTCCGGATTGGACACTTCCTTACCTGGCGTACAAGAACTGGGGCGAGTTGCCAGAAAATGAGATTTTGGCCCAGCAGATAATCCGGCGATCCAAGTCCATAGCTGTCATCAACGGTGAGTTGCATCATTGCAGTGTATCAGGAGCTTTTCAACGTTGCGTGTCTCCTAAAGAAGGCCGTGAAATTTTGCGTGAGATCCACGAAGGAGATTGTGGTCACCACGCCGGTTCAAAGTCTCTGGTGGCTAAAGCATTTCGCCATGGTTTCTATTGCTTAACTGCTCATGCTGATGCGAAGGATCTGGTCAGACGATGTGATGGTTGCCAAAGATTTTCAAGACGTGCTCATGTACCGGCTCAAGAATTGAGGATGATTCCAATTACTTGGCCGTTTGCGACTTGGGGGCTGGATATGGTTGGGCCTTTCAAAAGGTCCAAAGATAAGAAGACCCACCTCCTGGTGGCGGTGGACAAGTTTACAAAGTGAGTGGAGGCAGAGCCTGTTAGCAAGTGTGATGCGGTCACGGCGGTTCAGTTCATCAAAAAGGTGATTTTCCGGTTTGGCTTTCCGCACAGTATTATCACAGATAACGGTACCAATTTGTCCAAAGGTGCTATGAAGGAGTTCTGCGAACGGGAGCACATCCGGCTCGACGTTTCATCAATGGCACATCCACAGTCCAATGGTCAAGCAGAAAGAGCTAATCAAGAGATCTTGAGAGGCATCAAGCCCCGGCTCATGGTTCCTTTGTAGAGAACGCCGGGTTGTTGAGTAGAAGAATTACCATCTGTGTTATGGAACATCAATACAACACCCAACAGATCAACAGGATACACACCGTTCTTCATGGTTTATGGAGCGGAGGCGGTTCTCCCCAGTGACATCCGTCATGATTCACCTCGTGTCACGGCTTATATTGAAGCGGACAACGAAACAGCATGGCAAGATGCTTTGTACCGGTTGGATGAAGAGCGTGATATCGCAGCAGCCCGATCGGCGATTTACTAGCAGGATCTTCGTCGTTATCACAGTCGCCGAGTCAGAACCAGAACCTTTCAGGAAGGAGATTTGGTGCTTCGGCTCATCCAAGATCAGACTGATATGCAGAAGCTATCCCCACCTTGGGAGGGGCCTTTCATGGTCAGCAAGAATCTGCACAACGGGTCGTACTATCTGATTGATATTCGAGAGCATAAGGACTCACGTACATCAGAGGAGGAGACTAACAGGCCGTGGAATATAGCTCATCTTCGGCCTTACTATACCTGAGCCATTGGCTATACTTATGTACATATTACGACAATGTATATATTTTAATAAACCGGAACCTCAGCTAAAACGGGGTATCTGTTCTTTTACATCATGTGAGGTTACACGGAGTTGCTCTAAAGCGGCCTCCGGTTTACCCCTTGAGTTCGCTTTGCTAAAAGCATCGTGTTATATCACTTGGAGGATTGGTCGTGTCCGAACCAATACCATGCCTCTTGATAGGCGAAAGCCACCAGATCACTTGGGGACTTTGGTCATGTCTGAACCAGTCACGCCTCTTGATCGGCCTAAAGCCACAGAATCACTTGGGGGCTTGGTCGAACCCGAACCATGACCACGCCATTTGGTCGGCATAAATGCCACAAGAATCACTTGGGGACCTGGCTAACTAGAACCATAGTTACACCTAACGGGAGCTTGGTCATGTTTGGCCATGGTTACACCATTTGATCAGCTTAAATAAATCTTTTTTTGGTCGTGTTTCATACTTTTCTTTGAAGGGGGTTTTTTTGCTTTTCATTGTGTTTTCAAACCGACAAAGTTTTTTAACCAATCAATTGACGGAACATAGTTCACGTCAATCCGGAGACTATTTGCCCGGTTTGATCCTTGTTGTTAACATCCTCTTATGGAGTAACACGATGTTTATCACAACACGACACGGTTTTATTATAAACCGGCACAATATAGAAGGAGTTATCAGTACTCAAAATTTGGGTTATCACCCTTACTACAAAAAGTTGGTAAAACCAACGATGTGATTCAATGTCATAGGTATGATATATTTCATATTTGATTATACATATATACTGGAGCTGTTATTTCCTCCAACAGTGTGGGTTTGCAAAACTCCGCTTCAAAGTTGGCCAAGCCAACTTCACACTCAATGGTGGCAGGTATTATGTATCGCAAATTTTTTGATCATATACTTAAAATTTTGTTTTGGATGTTTTGACTTTATACATACAGACATCATATTTCGCCTGACGGTACAACCGCGGTGGCACTTAACGAATTTCTTATTTCAGAAAGTATTTTGGAAAGTTTATTACCACGAGAAGAACAAGTTATGCACAGAGGCATATCAACATCAAAGGTATCAGCTAGCCTATTACAAGGCAACATGGTGCCCATAATAACATAATTGTTTTTCGCAAAGGAGAGACGGTTTTAAAACCGGCTTCCGGTTTAAGATTGGCCACCAGCCTGGCCTGATGGTTGTGGGTCATCCTGCGCCGCTTCAGCTTCTGTTTCTCTACCCAGTGGCTGGAAATCCACAGTTGTCCAGTCGATTCCCATTAGTGCTTGAAAAACAGCTTCATCATGGATTAGCGAAGACGGGTCAATATCGGGAGCGTAAGTATGCTTACGGATTGGAGGGATCAGGTTTTCCGATTCATGGATTGGTGCAGCTATTCGCTTGTTCTGGCTGTCATATCGGGCTTGATAATGAGACAAATCTGCTTCCTCAGCCAGTTGACAAGCTAGCGGACGTACCTCCTGGTTTATGGCTCGCAAATCCGCTTCACCAAATTCTGACCCGTCTTCCTTCAAGCTGGGATAACCCTGAGCCGCTTCAATAGGATCAAAATCCGGCACCCAGGCTTTTGCCCGGATTAAAGCATTGATTGCACCGGTTCGAGCAGCAGATTTCTTCAGCTCTTCAACCCGGGCAAGAAGCACTGACAGTTTCATCAGAGTATCTTGAATCAAACTGGGCGCCGGTTTGTTATGAGACGCGGTACAGATGATCCGCTGGGCACCAGTATACAATTGTTCAACTAAGTTATAGGCGGCCTTCAATTTCTTCCGCACATCTGACCCCAAGTGACCAATGCGTGTCCCTGAAATACCATAAAGGGTTAATAAACCGGTGGCTCTGTAAGAAGGCAAAACCAATTCAGAAGGCAAGCTGGCTTACCAAAGATAGCAGTGGTCATGGCATGAACGTGCCGCTTTATGCTCGTCAGTTCATCTGTCACTGGTTTTAATGCAGCCTCGGCATCCTCTGCTCGTTTGGTCAAAGCAGACTTTTCAGTGGCCCAATCCGCCCGTTTCTTCTTGAAGTTCTCCTTAAGTTGTTCCATGGCGCTTAAGGCACTGGCCAATTCCTCTTTTGCTTTGGAGGTTTCAGCCTGTTGGGTTTTCAAGTTTTCTTGAAGATCGATGACTTGGTTTTCTTTCGCCTTCAGCTCCGCCTGCAGGCATACAGATATATGTTTCAACAAGTCGGTAGAAGGATTCAAGTGCCAATCACATAACAAGTTATGTGCTTAGCACTTGGGGGCTAATGCATATTCGATCTTCATCTTTTAAATTGTTTAGAAAGTCCCAAGCTCAATACAAGTATTCAACTTGGCACTTGGGGGCTAATGCATATTCGATCTTCATCTTTTCAATTGTTTACAAAGTCCCAAGCTCAATACAAGTATTCAACTTGGCACTTGGGGGCTAATGGCTATTTGATCATATGTATTCTGATGCGGCAGTTTCAATTGCTTAAAGTACCGGTTTAACTACGCTAAGTTGAACCGGCCCTTGGGGACTACATCAGCAAATTTCAAAGCATCAAGATTCATATTATTAAAGCCCCGGTTTGAAACAATATTTCAAATCGGCCCTTAGGGGCTAGGAGAGTCAGCAAGATTGAAAGCATACAAGCAGGAAGGAGCATATGGAAGTTACCTCATATTTATCTTTCATCATATTAACCAGACCGGCTTCGTAGTCACGGCTGGTATACAGCCGGTTTAGATAGCCGGAATGGATATCTTGAGTGTTCAGAGCAGCGTAAGCCATCAGATCAGCGTTCCACTTGGCTTTGCCAAAAGCAGCAAATTCTTCCTTGGCAGAATGTTTGGATAAAGCCACAGGATTGCTTGGCTCATTATGGCTAGTGCCAGTAATGACAACTTCATCATCCTTGGTACCGCCGGTTTGCACTGGAGCTGTTGGCTGATCAGAAGATTTTGCTGGACCGGTGGAGCTTTTAATCCGGAGGGAACCTGTGGGATGATGGATAGGACCTGAGGTATCAGTAGGTCTCTCTTCAGCAGTAAGATCATCATCTGGCTGCGGTGGATCGTTGGGAATATCTTCAGGGACAGCCGCTTCAAGATCGGGTGTCGTGCCTGGTTCAAGAATGACAACTTCTTCGGCCGCTTTATCCAGGCGGGCCTTCTTGCTCGGCCTAGGTTTGGCCCTGAAAAGAATAACAAAATTAAATACAGCATATGTTCCAAGGCAATATACTGCAAACATCACGATAAATATAGCTTACCCAAGCACCGTTTTCAGCGGTGGGAGCTGAGTAGCCGACGACTTGCCAGAAGATGAGTGGGAAACAACCTGATAATCGGAGTCAGACGGATTAAGAGGTTGACGAAAACAGCCCGCTTTAGGACAAGCACTGACAAGCAAATTAGAGACCTCGGAATGACGTTTCCGAACCGGACTATTCGGTAAACCGACGGAGGTAACTACCTGGCCGCTATGCCGGGTGGTGCCGCGAGCTTCGTGTTGTTGAGTCTTCATAAGAAGTTTAGGATCCAAATAAGCAAGAGGATGAGAAAATTTAACTTTTCGGTTTGCCTGACGGATTTTTTGTGAAGGCAAAGTTTCTGAATCGGAAGAGAGAATAATTACCTCTGCAACATCCGCATGGCTGGCTTCGGCATCATCCTGACAAATATCATCATCAATAAGATGCATGAAAAATAAACCAAGTGAGTCAAGCTCTACCTCAAGGTCCGGAGTATCCACCTCGTCATCAGGGGCCGGAATAGAAGATGCAGTGGTTCTTTTCCGGTGGGCAGTCTTCTTCACAGCTTTAGTTTTTTGCCGGGTTGCTCTTTCCGGTTTATCTATTTTTTCTGGTTTCTCATGTGGCAGCTTTTTGCTCCAAAACGGATCATCGCCCTGATTATGCAGACACTGATATTAAAAACAATGACCAGACATATCAATAACAGGTTCAGCAAAGAGAAAAATCAAAGTCTTACAGCTAGCGGTTTGTTGGTGGCATAGAAGGGAAGAAGGCCGGTTCTAGCGCAGATGTGTTTCGGTTCATTCAGTATCTTACGCACAGCCTCTGTGATTTCTTCACCGGAGAGCTGAAGTCTTGAATGTCGCAGTGGGTCATCCACACTATCAGTATATTCGCACATCAAACCGGAGCGCTGACTAAGGGGCAGTATGCTCCATGATATCCAACAGCGAGCAAGGTCAACCCCTGTTAAACCGTTGGCCATAAAGGCTCTAAGCTTTGACAGCTAGGGAGCATATTTGCTTCTCTCCTGAGCAGTCAATCCTTGAGGAAAAGGATGGGTATTGCTGAGCCGCTCCGGACGAAACCCAGGCAAGGGATTCTCACTAGTAGGGGAGGTGTCTTTGCAGTAGAACCACGTCTGATTCCACTCCTTGGGGTGACTGTGCAGCTTGGCGTGAGGGTATGTGACCTCTTTCCTTTTTTGAATCGCCATGCCACCCAATTCCGTATTAGAGCCATCAGTAAACTTAGTATGGCGGTTTAGATGGAAAAGATCTCTGAATAATTCTACTGTGGGCTCCTCTTGAAAGAACACCTCACAGAGCACTTGGAAGTGGCACATATTTGTAACAGAGTTGGGGCCAGTGTCTTGCGGGTGGAGTTGAAAATCAGCCAGAACATCCCGGTAAAATTTGGAACCGGGCGGTTTAAAGCCCCGGGCTAAGTGGTCTATGAAAACAACAACCTCTCCTTCTCGAGGTGTGTGGGGGGGGGCATTCTTTGCCAGGAGCCCTCCAATGGAGGGTGTCTTTGCTGCCCAAGGGGCCAATAAGGACTAAATCCTCTAGTTGATCCTCTGTGACGCGGGAAGGGACCCAATTGCACTCATATACTTGCTTGGCCATGACGGGGTCTACAAGGTAGAAGATACCAGTTGAAAAATACATTTGATCAAGGTATGTTGGTATGGGCACTGTTAAACTGGAGGCAGAACTATCTAAACCGGAGTTTCATGAAGCAACCAATATCTGGCGGTTTAACAAGGGGACTAATGGTATATATCGGTTTGTAAAATTCTTCTACAAAGCTAAACCGCCGGATCTAAGCATTGAACAATCAAGACTGCATATGAGTAAGTACGCAAAAACAGATTTCACAACATTATGCTACAGCTTTGGATCTGGAACATGTTTATAAAGGAGATAAATATTCAAGGCCCAAAAGGAGCAGTACCGAATCAATAAGCAAAGGTATGGATAAGATCTATGCTCTTAGTATGCCGGACAGTGAAAACGGAGGATAAAAACTATCGCTACACAGAGCGAAGATACACAGACTCGTCTAAGGATCTATCATATGAACAAGAAGCAAGCGATGAACATGGGGAGAACAGGGAAACCCTAGAACAGATCTATGATGGAAAGGATAGAAGACTTACTGGGGCTGAGGAAGAAGCGGAAGGTCGCCGCGGTGCTCTGGTGCGTTCAGGGTGATGCAGCGGCCAAGGTTGGTGCAGAGGTCGACAGCGGCGGCGGAGCTCCGAAGACTGGGCGACGCGAGGAAGAGGAAGCAAAAGGGCACGAAGGGGAAAAAGGGATGACCCTTCGGTCCTATTTATAAAGCAAGGGACATGGGTCAGGCGCGAAAATCAAGGAGCCGCAAGTTTGGAAACAGAGCGGTTGCCTCGATTATCGCGGATCTATTAAACAAGAAGGTATCATGGATAGTTTCTTTATGATAGATGATGTCATGCCGATTTACAGCAATCAGAGAAGATGACATCACGACGGTTCACCAAACTACAAGAAGATGTTGAAAATGAAGTTTTTGCTAAGGATTGACATGAACCTGTTCAAATCAATCTGGGGCCTAATGTTGGGGATATTACTACTGGGCATAAACTGGCCTATCTGGGCCGGATTAGCTTCATCAGTAGTTAAAGCATGTTAAAGCCCATGAAGGTAGATGAGGGCTCAAGAGCCATAATCGGTTGAGAGCCCGTAGCCATAAACCGGCGTCAATAGGTAACTTGTATTGTAAGTTAGGAATAAGTAGAGACCAAACCGGACACATCTATGAGCCGGTGTTGGGACTCTGTAAACCAACGGGCGTCACCCATGTATATAAGGGGACGGCCCGGCGGCGGTTCAAGGACAAGGAACAACAACTCGAGACATAGGCGAAGCTTATTGCTCCCTAGTCATCGAAACACCCATCAATTCCATCACAACTAGACGTAGGCTTTTACCTTCATTGAAGGGGCCGAACTAGTATAAACTCTCTTGCGTCCTTGTGTCCGCTTTAACCCCTTCAAGCTAACCCGTCGCGATGGCTCCACGACTAAGTCCTTTCTCTAGGACATCTGCCGTGACAAAACCACGACAATGACCATGGTGGAATATGATGCACCCCCCACATGGTTCGATCAAGATGAAGATGACCACCATTTGGTCTTTCCCACCTCACCTACACCACTTGAGTGGAATCAAAACGGTAACTTAGGTGACGGTGATGCTCTAGTCCCACTAGTGGATATTCTTGACATTGATTGCTTTCATGATATTGATCAACTTATTACCATGCTTCATGCTAGTGCAACTTCCCCATGCGATGATTTACCCATTTATGATGAGTATGATGATTGCCATGTGGAGTCTACTAGTTGTGATGCCATGTTACATAGGATTTCTTGTGATCATTCTTTAGGTCACATCATGTTTGACAATCCGCTTGACTTGTCATATGCTATGCATGAGATCAATCATATGTCATATTTGCAATCTCTTCATAGTGACTATGCATATGCTATTAAAATAAACCCAATTTGCACATATGGCATAGATGACAAGCCCATGGTTATTGGCATTTATTTTTCTTGTGATGATATTGATATGCTCTGTTTGCATCATTTATCTCATATGCGATGCCATGACCACCTAGCTTCGGATATGCATTGTTTTGGATGATGTCCATTTTCTCCATATGATGCTTCCAATATTACTCATGAGGAGACCCCCATAGTTTCCTCATACATTTTAGGAGATTTTGATTCATCCCATCCATTGCATGATCCTCATACTTATGTGCACAATATGCTTCCCATGAATAAACATGCTATTGATGTGCCATATACTTGCATTCTTAATTTGTGTCCCCATCGTGTTATACACAATAACTATTCTTTCATGATGGATGACATGTTCTTATACCATGCTTCAAATTTCTTTGAGCGATGCTTATCTTGTGCTAACTCTCATGTGCACATACACATCATGATGGATGATGTGTACATTTACCACACACACACACAATTTCTTTCGTTTGTTTTTCTTTTGTGTAGGTACCCATGGATACTTGTCAACCTCGCAATCCCACGAGTTGACAAAACGATCTCTAGAGAGCAATGATGACTTGGGATCCCATGGATTGTCTTTCCCGCCGCTTCCTTCGCGCAAAGACTTTGCACATTTCTTCTATATGACCCTCACTTGGCTATGGGTTATTGTCCATTACATATTCTATGCCCATCTTGCCATGTTCACTTTGCTTGATATGCTCATTCCTATGCCTTTGCCATGCATTTGTGACCCATGCTTTGCATTACAATGATGATGTTGGGTTTCATAGTAATTTCAAAAAATTTCCTACGCACACGCAAGATCATGTGATGCATAGCAACGAGAGGGGAGAGTGTTGTCTACGTACCCACGCAGACCGACTGCGGAAGCGTTGACACGACGCAGAGGAAGTAGTCGTACGTCTTCACGATCCAACCGATCAAGCACCGAAACTACGGCACCTCCGAGTTCGAGCACACGTTCAGCTCGATGACGATCCCCGGACTCCGATCCAGCAAAGTGTCGGGGAAGAGTTTCGTCAGCACGACGGCGTGGTGACGATCTTGATGTACAACAGCAGCAGGGCTTCGCCTAAACTCTGCTACAGTATTATCGAGGACTATGGTGGCTGGGGGCACCGCACACGGCTAAGGAATAGATAACGTGGATCAACTTGTGTGTTCTAGGGTGCCTCTGCCTCAGTATATAAAGGACTTGAGGGGGGAGGCTGGCCGGCCAAGGTGTGGCGCGCCAGGAGAGTCCTACTCCCTCTGGGAGTAGGATTCCCCCCCCCCCCCAATTCTAGTTGGAAAAGGATTCGCGGAGGGGGAAAAGGGAGAGAGGGGGCCGGCCACCTCTCCTAGTCCTAATAGGACTAGGGGAAGGGGGAGGCGCGCAGCCCATGTAGGGCTGCCTCTTCTCTTTTCCACTAAGGCCCATCATGGCCCATTTAGCTCGCGGGGGGTTCCGGTAACCTTCCCGATACTCCGGTAAAATCCCGATTTCACCCGGAACACTTCCGATATCCAAACATAGGCTTCCAATATATCAATATTCGCGTCTCGACAATTTCGAGACTCCTCGTCATGTCCGTGATCACATCCGGGACTCCGAACAACCTTCGGTACATCAAAAATGCATAAACTCATAATATAACTGTCATCGTAACCTTAAGCGTGCGGACCCTACAGGTTCGAGAACAATGTAGACATGACCGAGACATGTCTACGGTCAATAACCAATAGCGGGACCTGGATGCCCATATTGGCTCCTACATATTCTACGAAGATCTTTATCGGTCAGACCGCATAACAACATATGTTGTTCCCTTTGTCATCGGTATGTTACTTGCCCAAGATTCGATCGTCGGTATTCCAATACCTAGTTCAATCTCGTTACCGGCAAGTCTCTTTACTTGTTCTGTAATACATCATCCCGCAACTAACTCATTTAGTTGCAATGCTTGCAAGGCTTAAGTGATGTGTATTACCGAGAGGGCCCAGAGATACCTCTCCGACAATCGGAGTGACAAAACCTAATCTCGAAATACGCCAACCCAACATGTACCTTTGGAGACACCTGTAGTACTCCTTTATAATCACCCAGTTACGTTGTGACGTTTGGTAGTACCCAAAGTGTTCCTCCGATAAACGGGAGTTGCATAATCTCATAGTTATAGGAACATGTATAAGTCATGAAGAAAGCAATAGCAACATACTAAACGATCGGGTGCTAAGCTAATGGAATGGGTCATGTCAATCAGATCATTCTCTTAATGATGTGATCCCGTTAATCAAATAACAACTCATTGTTCATGGTTAGGAAACATAACCATCTTTGATTAACGAGCTAGTCAAGTAGAGGCATACTAGTGACACTTTGTTTGTCTATGTATTCACACATGTATTATGTTTCCGGTTAATACAATTCTAGCATGAATAATAAACATTTATCATGATTATAAGGAAATAAATAATAACTTTATTATTGCCTCTAGGGCATATTTCCTTCAGTCTCCCACTTACACTAGAGTCAATAATCTAGATTACACCGTAATGATTCTAACACCCATGGAGCCTTGGTGCTGATCATGTTTTGCTCGTGGAAGAGGCTTAGTCAACGGGTCTGCAACATTCAGATCCGTATGTATTTTGCAAATCTCTATGTCTCCCACCTGGACTAGATCCCGGATGGAATTGAAGCGTCTCTTGATGTGCTTGGTTCTCTTGTGAAATCTGGATTCCTTTGCCAAGGCAATTGCACCAGTATTGTCACAAAAGATTTTCATTGGACCCGATGCACTAGGTATGACACCTAGATCGGATATGAACTCCTTCATCCAGACTCCTTCGTTCGCTGCTTCCGAAGAAGCTATGTACTCCGCTTCACATGTAGATCCCGCTACGACGCTTTGTTTAGAACTGCACCAACTGACAGCTCCACCGTTTAATGTAAACATGTATCCAGTTTGCGATTTAGAATCGTCCGGATCAGTGTCAAAGCTTGCATCAACGTAACCTTTTACGATGAGCTCTTTGTCACCTCCATATACGAGAAACATATCCTTAGTCCTTTTCAGGTATTTCAGGATGTTCTTGACCGCTGTCCAGTGATCCACTCCTAGATTACTTTGGTACCTCCCTGCTAGACTTATAGCAAGGCACACATCAGGTCTGGTACACAGCATTGCATACATGATAGATCCTATCGTTGATGCATAGGGAACATCTTTCATATTCTCTCTATCTTCTGCAGTGGTCGGGCATTGAGTCTTACTCAATTTCACACCTTGTAACACAGGCAAGAATCCTTTCTTTGCTTGATCCATTTTGAACTTCTTCAAAATCTTGTCACGGTATGTTGTTTGTGAAAGTCCAATTAAGCGTCTTGATCTATCTCTATAGATCTTTATGCCTAATATGTAAGCAGCTTCACCGAGGTCTTTCATTGAAAAACTTTTATTCAAGTATCCCTTTATGCTATCCAGAAATTCTACATCATTTCCAATTAGTAATATGTCATCCACATATAATATCAGAAATGCTACAGAGCTCCCACTCACTTTCTTGTAAATACAGGCTTCTCCAAAAGTCTGTATAAAACCAAATGCTTTGATCACACTATCAAAACGTTTATTCCAACTCCGAGAGGCTTGCACCAGTCCATAAATGGATCGCTGGAGCTTGCACACTTTGTTAGTTCCCTTTGGATCGACAAAACCTTCTGGTTGCATCATATACAACTCTTCTTCCAGAAATCCATTCAGGAATGCAGTTTTGACATCCATCTGCCAAAATTCATAATCATAAAATGCGGCAATTGCTAACATGATTCAGACAGACTTAAGCATCGCTACAGGTGAGAAGGTCTCATCGTAGTCAATCCCTCTAACTTGTCGAAAACCTTTTGCGACAAGTCGAGCTTTGTAGACAGTAACATTACCGTCAGCGTCAGTCTTCTTCTTGAAGATCCATTTATTCTCAATTGCTTGCCGATCATCGGGCAAGTCAACCAAAGTCCATACTTTGTTCTCATACATGGATCCCATCTCAGATTTCATGGCTTCAAGCCATTTTGCGGAATCTGGGCTTACCATTGCTTCTTCATAGTTCGTAGGTTCATCATGATCTAGTAGCATGACTTCCAGAACAGGATTACCGTACCACTCTGGCGCGGATCTCACTCTGGTTGATCTACGAGGTTCGGTAGTATCTTGATCTGAAGTTTCATGATCATTATCATTAGCTTCCTCACTAACTGGTGTAGGTGTCACTGAAACAGTTTTCTGTGATGTACTACTTTCCAATAAGGGAGCAGGTACAGTTACCTCGTCAAGTTCTACTTTCCTCCCACTCACTTCTTTCGAGAGAAACTCCTTCTCTAGAAAGTTTCCGAATTTAGCAACAAAAGTCTTGCCTTCGGATCTGTGATAGAAGGTGTATCCAATAGTTTCCTTTGGATATCCTATGAAGACACATTTCTCCGATTTGGGTTCGAGCTTTATCAGGTTGAAGCTTTTTCACATAAGCATCGCAGCCCCAAACTTTCAGAAACGACAACTTTGGTTTCTTGGCAAACCACAGTTCATAAGGCGTCGTCTCAACGGATTTTGATGGTGCCCTATTTAACGTGAATGCGGCCGTCTCTAGAGCGTATCCCCAAAACGATAGCGGTAAATCAGTAAGAGACATCATAGATCGCACCATATCTAGTAAAGTACGATTACGGCGTTTGGACACACCATTACGCTGAGGTGTTCCGGGTGGCGTGAGTTGCAAAACTATTCCACAATTTTTCAAATGTACACCAAACTCGTAACTCAAATATTCTCCTCCACCATCAGATCGTAGAAACTTTATTTTCTTGTTACGATGATTTTCAACTTCACTCTGAAATTCTTTGAACTTTTCAAATGTTTCAGACTTATGTTTCATTAAGTAAATATACCCATATCTGCTTAAATCATCTGTGAAGGTGAGAAAATAACGATATCCGCCACGAGCCTCAATATTCATCGGACCACATACATCTGTATGTATGATTTCCAACAAATCTGTTGCTCTCTCCATAGTACCGGAGAACGGCGTTTTGGTCATCTTGCCCATGAGGCACGGTTCACAAGTACCAAGTGATTCATAATCAAGTGGTTCCAAAAGTCCATCAGAATGGAGTTTCTTCATGCGCTTTACACCGATATGACCTAAACGGCAGTGCCACAAATAAGTTGCACTATCATTATCAACTCTGCATCTTTTGGCTTCAACATTATGAATATGTGTGTTACTACTATCGAGATTCAACAAGAATAGACCACTCTTCAAGGGTGCATGACCATAAAAGATATTACTCATATAAATAGAACAACCATTATTCTCTGATTTAAATGAATAACCGTCTCGCATCAAACAAGATCCAGATATAATGTTCATGCTTAACGCTAGCATCAAATAACAATTATTTAGGTCTAATACTAATCCCGAAGGTAGATGTAGAGGTAGCGTGCCGACTGCAATCACATCGACTTTGGAACCATTTCCCACGCGCATCGTCACCTCGTCCTTAAACAATCTTCGCTTGATCCGTAGTCCCTGTTTCGAGTTGCAAATATTAGCAACAGAACCAGTATCAAATACCCAGGTGCTACTGCGAGCATTAGTAAGGTACACATCAATAACATGTATAACATATATACCTTTGTTCACCTTGCCATCCTTCTTATCCGCCAAATACTTGGGGCAGTTCCGCTTCCAGTGACCAGTCTGCTTGCAATAGAAGCACTCAATTTCAGGCTTAGGTCCAGGTTTGGGTTTCTTCTCTTGAGTAGCAACTTGTTTGCCGTTCTTTTTGAAGTTCCCCTTCTTCTTCCCTTTGCCCTTTTTCTTAAAACTAGTGGTCTTGTTGACCATCAACACTTGATGCTCCTTCTTGATTTTTACCTCCGCAGCTTTCAGCATCGCGAAGAGCTCGGGAATAGTCTTGTTCATCCCTTGCATATTATAGTTCATCATGAAGCTCTTGTAGCTTGGTGGCAGTGATTGAAGAATTCTGTCAATGACGCAATCATCTGGAAGATTAACTCCCAATTGAATCAAGTGATTATTATACCCAGACATTTTGAGTATATGCTCACTGACAGAACTGTTCTCTTCCATCTTGCAGCTATAGAACTTATTGGAGACTTCATATCTCTCAATCCGGGCATTTGCTTGAAATATTAACTTCAACTCCTGGAACATCTCATATGCTCCATGACGTTCAAAACGTCGTTGAAGTCCCGATTCTAAGCCGTAAAGCATGGCACACTGAACTATCGAGTAGTCATCAGCTTTGCTCTGCCAGACGTTCATAACATCTGGCGTTGCTCCTACAGCAGGCCTGGCACCCAACGGTGCTTCCAGGATGTAATTCTTCTGTGCAGCAATGAGGATAATCCTCAAGTTACGGACCCAGTCCGTGTAATTGCTACCATCATCTTTCAACTTTGCTTTCTCAAGGAACGCATTAAAATTCAACGGAACAACAGCACGAGCCATCTATCTACAATCAAACATAAACAAGCAAGATACTAATCAGGTAATAAGTTTCATGATAAATTTAAGTTCAGTTAATCAAATTAATTAAAGAACTCCCACTTAGATAGACATCCCTCTAATCCTCTAAGTGATTACGTGATCCAAATCAACTAAACCATAACCGATCATCACGTGAGATGGAGTAGTTTTCAATGGTGAACATCGTTATGTTGATCATATCTACTATATGATTCACGCTCGACCTTTCGGTCTCCGTGTTCCGAGGCCATATCTGTATATGCTTGGCTCGTCAAGTATAACCTGAGTATTCCGCGTGTGCAACTGTTTTGCACCCGTTGTATTTGAACGTAGAACCTATCACACCCGATCATCATGTGGTGTCTCAGCACGAAGAACTTTCGCAACGGTGCATACTTAGGGAGAACACTTCTTGATAATTTAGTGAGAGATCATCTTATAATGCTACCGTCAATCAAAGCAAGATAAGATGCATAAAAGGATAAACATCACATGCAATCAATATAAGTGATATGATATGGCCATCATCATCTCGTGCTTGTGATCTCCATCTCCGAAGCACCGTCGTGATCACCATCGTCACCGGCGTGACACCTTGATCTCCATCGTAGCATCGTTGTCGTCTCGCCAAGCTTGTGCTTCTACGACTATCACTACCGCTTAGTAATAAAGTAAAGCATTACATCGCGATTTCATTGCATACAATAAAACGACAACCATAAGGCTCCTGCCAGTTGCCGATAACTCGGTTACAAAACATTATCATCTCATACAATAAAATTCAGCATCATGTCTTGACCATATCACATCACAACATGCCCTGCAAAAACAAGTTCGACGTCTTCTACTTTGTTGTTGCAATTTTTACGTGGCTGCTACGGGCTTAAGCAAGAACCAATCTCACCTACGCATCAAAACCACAACGATAGTTTGTCAAATAGACTCCGTTTTAACCTTCGCAAGGACCGGGCGTAGCCATACTTGGTTCAACTAAAGTTGGAGAGACTGTCGCCCGCAAGCCACCTATGTGCGAAGCACGTCGGGGGAACCGGTCTCGCGTAAGCGTACGCGTAATGTTGGTCTGGGTCGTCTCGTCCAACAATGCCGCCGAACCAAAGTATGACATGCTGGTAGGCAGTATGACTTATATCGCCCACAACTCACTTGTGTTCTACTTGTGCATATAACATCAACATAAATAACCTAGGCTCGGATGCCACTGTTGGGTTTCGTAGTAATTTCAAAAAAAATTCTACGCACACGCAAGATCATGTGATGCATAGCAACGAGAGGGGAGAGTGTTGTCTATGTACCCACGCAGACCGACTGCGGAAGCGTTGACACGACGCAGAGGAAGTAGTCGTACGTCTTCACGATCCAACCGATCAAGCACCGAAACTACGGCACCTCCGAGTTCGAGCACACATTCAGCTCGATGACGATCCCCGGACTCCGATCCAGCAAAGTGTCGGGGAAGAGTTTCGTCAGCACGACGGCGTGGTGACGATCTTGATGTACAACAGCAGCAGGGCTTCGCCTAAACTCTGCTACAGTATTATCGAGGACTATGGTGGCTGGGGGCACCGCACACGGCTAAGGAATAGATAACGTGGATCAACTTGTGTGTTCTAGGGTGCCTCTGCCTCAGTATATAAAGGACTTGAGGGGGGAGGCTGGCCGGCCAAGGTGTGGCGCGCCAGGAGAGTCCTACTCCCTCTGGGAGTAGGATTCCCCCCCCCCCCAATTCTAGTTGGAATAGGATTCGCGGAGGGGGAAAAGAGAGAGAGGGGGCCGGCCACCTCTCCTAGTCCTAATAGGACTAGGGGAAGGGGGAGGCGCGCAGCCCATGTAGGGCTGCCTCTTCTCTTTTCCACTAAGGCCCATCATGGCCCATTTAGCTCGCGGGGGGTTCCGGTAACCTTCCCGATACTCCGGTAAAATCCCGATTTCACCCGGAACACTTCCGATATCCAAACATAGGCTTCCAATATATCAATATTCGCGTCTCGACAATTTCGAGACTCCTCGTCATGTCCGTGATCACATCCGGGACTCCGAACAACCTTCGGTACATCAAAAATGCATAAACTCATAATATAACTGTCATCGTAACCTTAAGCGTGCGGACCCTACAGGTTCGAGAACAATGTAGACATGACCGAGACATGTCTACGGTCAATAACCAATAGCGGGACCTGGATGCCCATATTGGCTCCTACATATTCTATAAAGATCTTTATCGGTCAGACCGCATAACAACATACGTTGTTCCCTTTGTCATCGGTATGTTACTTGCCCGAGATTCGATCATCGGTATTCCAATACCTAGTTCAATCTCGTTACCGGCAAGTCTCTTTACTCGTTCTGTAATACATCATCCCGCAACTAACTCATTTAGTTGCAATGCTTGCAAGGCTTAAGTGATGTGTATTACCGAGAGGGCCCAGAGATACCTTTCCGACAATCGGAGTGACAAAACCTAATCTCGAAATACGCCAACCCAACATGTACCTTTGGAGACACCTGTAGTACTCCTTTATAATCACCTAGTTACGTTGTGACGTTTGGTAGTACCCAAAGTGTTCCTCCGGTAAACGGGAGTTGCATAATCTCATAGTTATAGGAACATGTATAAGTCATGAAGAAAGCAATAGCAACATACTAAACGATCGGGTGCTAAGCTAATGGAATGGGTCATGTCAATCAGATCATTCTCTTAATGATGTGATCCCGTTAATCAAATAACAACTCATTGTTCATGGTTAGGAAACGTAACCATCTTTGATTAACGAGCTAGTCAAGTAGAGGCATACTAGTGACACTTTGTTTGTCTATGTATTCACACATGTATTATGTTTCCGGTTAATACAATTCTAGCATGAATAATAAACATTTATCATGATTATAAGGAAATAAATAATAACTTTATTATTGCCTCTAGGGCATATTTCCTTCAGATGATTGATTCTACTACTTGTATGTGTATTTGCAAACTTGGTGGAGATATCACTTGTTATTGCCATATTTGCTTTGTGCCCCATGCCTATGATGATACTATGATCTTGCTTTGTGTTCGTGCTTGCGATATGTCATGTGCATTGTCTATGCCTATCATTTGCACACATGACATGATTGCCATGATTTCCTCTAGTATGTTGCATCTTCGCACTACTAGCTTGCACGACTTGATTACTATGATTGCTTGGCTTGTTGCATCACCGATGATTCATACTTACTCCTTTCATGCGGTTGATGACAACCACCTACATGCTTTGCACATGATTGTTATTGCTTCTTTTCATATATCTCCATGTGTTGCCTCTCTCATGCTAGATGATTTGCCATGTATTGAGTGCAACTATGCCTTTAGTCTTGATAATGAGTTTGCCCCATAGCATTCTCGCATATATTTGGAGATTTTGACATATTTCTTGTGAAGCATGCTTGTCTTACCTCTTTGCACCATATACCTAGTGCATGAATATTTCCATTGTTGCATCATATTATTCATGCACTTCTGCTTCTAATGGTTATGTGCAAGAGAAGAGAACCATCATAATAGATGATGTGTTTATCTACCATGCGCATACGTTTTTTTTGTTGTGTGCGTGTGTAGGATACTTGGACTTCGTGTCAACTTCCACGTCACGTGAGTTGATAATCCGAGCTCTTGAGAGTGAACCACCTTCTACCACGACGATTCTACATCGCACTTGTTTGTACTTCGACATTGTGAAAGACGCACAAGGACACGCCTACAAGGTGACATCTTTCTTGATCATGGATATGTCGGATCATACTACTTGTGTTGCTTGCACCATGAGACTTATTGTTCATCTTGGACCACTTGATTGCACACATGTTAGAGATCTTGCTTCGACTTGTCATTTTCACCGTTCCATGCATCATGATATATATGCCTTGTGTGTTGCATCCAATTCTTGGATTACTTGCTCCTCTCATATGTTTGGTTGCAACAATGTCATCACTTCACATATGCCATGTCCCATTGATTGCTATATCCTTGCCTTGATTGTCTCACACATGATGAACAATTTCTCTCTCCATTGTGTTGAGTGCCACACGATATTCACTACACCCTATGCATGTTATGCTTGGATTGTCTTGCACTTGACCCATGTGTTTAGATATCTCATCTTTTTTGGTGTTGTGAATGTTTCCTATGCCTACCATAGACCTTTCATTGAGCAATTTGTGAATTCTTGCTATGAACTTGAGGTAGATGCTTCTTCTCTTGTCACACATATTTGCATCACTACCTCACATTCACATGCTTGTCCCCATGATTTCTTTGCTTGTGATCAATTGATATGCTTACATGTCATGTCACAATCCTTTGTCACACCATATGCATTGCATGATGATGACACTTGTTTGATGACTCACCTCTTGAATGCTTGGTTTTGCACTAACGCTAACCACATTAATTTTTCCAAGTGTTTGTTGTCCTTACTCCTTTTGAAGGAATCACAAGATGGTGCGACATTGGAGAGTGCACATTTTGAGCTTAAAGATGACAAGTACCCGGTGAACGTCCACTTCTACACGGCGAAGCCATCTCTTTCCCATGGTGATTTGGTTTTTGATCCGAGGTCGAATCTTTCCCAAGGGAGGGGAGATGATGCGGAGCATCCTATGGACATCACCATGTCAAGAGTCCGTTCGGTGAGTGACACATGTGACATCTACTTCACATACACAAAGGTGAATCATCTCCTTTACACGTGCTCACTTGACCCCTTCGAGGATGGTATACTACTTGACATTTCTCCCGTGTGCATGCATAGGTATTGTCGGAGCTTCACGGGTGACGAGCAGGAGTGCAAGCGCCAAGGAACAACTACACCATCCGCGAGGGAAGCCTAGAAGGGACGACGGAAGAAGACGAAGCTGCTGAAGCTACAGTGGCCGGACATCTGGGCTAGAGGCTGGACATCCGGCGCCTGTGCAGCCGCCCAGCAGCTGCACCGACAGACGGCCGAAGCATCAGCGGCCGGACATCCGGCGCGACGCCACAGCCTGGACATCCAGCCTTCCCCCGGAAATCCAGTATCAACAACAGGAGCCAACAGAAGGCCACCCCGCTCGGGCCGGACATCCGGCGTCTCACAAGAGCCCGGACCTCCGGCCCCCAGGCCGGACATCCGGCGCCTGCCTGCGCGCAGAGTCGGGCCAGAGGCCCATGTATCCCTTTCCCACTTACCCCTTCATGACTTAGACTATATATACTCCTTCCCCTCCTCCTAGTTAAGGTTAGCAAAGTAGTAGCTCATTTAGAGATAGAGCTTTGCTCATCCATTACGGATCTACTCCACGAGAGAGACCGCGGCCCCTATTCGGAGAAGATCCACCTTGGATTCAAGACCCCTCACGGGAAGATCCCCTCATGGATTCAAGACCTCTTCATGGAGATGAACCTTACCTTGTATCTTTCCCTTTGTTGTTCATGTACCTTGTGGATCTTGTGTGTTTGATTGTCTAGTGGATGTGTGATTGGACTTGTTCTTGAGTGTTTCCCCTTGGATTTCTCTCCGTTCTTCGTCGTGTTCTTCGTGTTCTTAGTTGGGATCCGCTCCTGATCGGCCGTATAGGGTTCCACCCTACATCAACCACTGTCATATGGCGAGGCCCAGCCTGCTGGAAATAACCTTGACATGTGCCTAGGACATGTATGATTGCACAATACAGGAATGACCACGCAGAGAAAATTTAAGCTTCAATTTTTATTCACAACTCAGAAGCCAATGCTAAAAACACAAACTGTTCACACGGGCAGGAATTTACTTTTATTTTTTTGCGGGGTGGGCAGGAATTTACTTGGGTTTGTACTTCAGGTCAATTGCTAAGATAGATACAAAGTACAGTGTTGTGAATAAATTATAGTTGGGTTTGAGTTGTTCTGTACTTCAAGTTAGATTGCTAAGATACAAAGTAAAGTTATAAAAACACATTTTAGTGCGTTTTTCACGCATTTCAGTCTGTATGTAGTCCAGATTGAATATCTAAAACATCTTATATTAGTGAACTAAGGGAGTATGATTTTTCGTAGGAGAAGAGAAATGGAGTGGAAGACATTTATGTAGAACACAACCGAAGTAAATGATCCACAACAAAATATACCTCTCATAAGCAAGATTCACACAAGGGTCATCGATCTAACAACAATTTAAAGAAAAAAGAGAAACAAAGTAGTTCGTCTCAGAGGTCTTGATATTCCGAAAGGAGACTATTATATATTGCCCAGCTAGTTACAGCGTGGTTGCCACAATTTCTTCAGTATTATCCATGATGTAACCATGGCACAATAGATTGCTGCAGGGACGATCCAATGTTGGGAAGTTGTGCCGCTTGTAAGGAAGATAATAATTTCCATAAAAGATAATATGGTTCCCTTATATAAGTGCCAAACATGCTTTCCACTAGTGATGGCGTACGTTGATGATGTTGATAAATGGTTGTGTGTATCGCTTAACGCAGAGACCAGGGTAATCTTCCATTTTGGAAAAAAATGTGCCTCCCGCTACAAGAAATCATCCAGCTTGGGCTTATGCCAGGAAACCAACTTGTCCGTGACGATGTTTGCACCACGGGGACATGGCACGAGGGTCCACGTGCCATTTGCTTGCAGCGCGTCGAACTCTTCCTTCATTGCCGCAGACCATGCCGTATCACGTAGGGTTGCACTGGCACTAGAAGGAAGAGGCATCGAGGCCATGGAGTGGACAAATGTTGCAGAAGGATGAAGCAACGGACCATGCGTTGTCCCACCTATGAAGTCAAAACATGTGGCAGAGCTTGCAGCTCAGAAGGCACCACCGGTAGTGGCGGAGGAGACTGATATGACTGGAGATGACATCGGCATCAGATCCGCGAGTGTTGTTGGTGTCATGGGATGCGGCCGAGTCATGAGACGCGGCAGCATCAACACCTTTGGTGTCATACAGAGGCGTCCTGTCAGCGACCCTTCTCCCTGACAAGGTGGGCCACTGTCATATGGCGAGGCCCAGCCTATTGGAAATAACCTTGACATGTGCCTAGGACATGTATGATTGCACAATACAGGAATGACCACGCAGAGAAAAATTAAGCTTCAGTTTTTATTGACAACTCAGAAACCAATGCTAAAAATACAAACTGTTCACACTGGCAGGAATTTACTTTTTTTTTGCAGGGTGGGCAGGAATTTACTTGGGTTTGTACTTCAGGTCAATTGCTAAGATAGATACAAAGTACAGTGTTGTGAATAAATTATACTTGGGTTTGAGTTGTTATGTACTTAAAGTTAGATTGCTAAGATACAAAGTACAGTGTTGTAAATAAACTATAGTTAGGTTTGAGTACACAATTTGACAAAAGTTCTCTCGTCACGGATGTACTCTCATTTCTCAATCATTTCCGTGATTACTTCACTGTGACAACAAAACAGGTCTTGAGACTCTCAGGCATGAAAAGCTACCTGTAAGTAGGTACCATCCACTGCAAGAGCACATTGCTTTACCAAACAAAATCACCAACAAAGCACATGGTCACTTTCGTTTTGCCAGCTTACTCCCGCAAAACTTGGGTTCACCTACACCATAAACAAGGGCTCTGCACAGGATCTTCACACCAGCTTATCCTCCACCCAGCAAGCCAAACACTCAGACACATAGTACTGACTCAGCATCACAGGTACCAAAAACGAACGCACCACAAGAATGGCATACAGCAAAGCAAGCACTAGGCCCCATCGACTCTACATCTATGCCTGCACACGTTTTGCCGGTACGATGTATTTGCCCCTCGCTCCATGGCCATCTGCTGTGTTGCGCATCCTGAATTGCCGCCTCACCGCACCTCTTCCGTCTCCAGCCAATCTTCATCGCGCACAACAATAAACTGCAAAAAAAAGACATGAAACTAACATTGACTCATCTGCACATCCATATCATTCTAAAATTTTTGCCAACAAAATAATACCTCATTAAATTCTTCTTCTGATATAGGCTTCCTGCACCGAACATGGAGCTTGGCTTCACACTTTTTGTACTCCGCACCAGTGGGATGCTTCACATCATCACCGCATTCACAGCACTCACCTACAATTATGGTATAGTTTTGTTAACCAATATGTAATGTACGTCATCACACTCAGAGCACTCACCTACAATTAGCATTCTAATGTACAAAAGAAATACTAGAGCTTGATGACTATCATAGTACAAGTCATTCAGAATCTCTCACAGCATGGTCTTGTGGAGTATCCTTATATTGGCTACCGGTAGAACCAAGCATGATTTTATTGGCAATGTAAATCTGCACCACATGGTTACTAGGTCCAGCATAACATTTCAGGCAGAACTATTCTTTCAATTCAAGTCAGCGAAAAAAAAAATAGCTGATCCGTCCTAGGAACACATACGGTTTCATTGATTAACTATGCTACAACATACTCCCTCCGTCCCATAATATAAGAGCATTTTTTAAACTAGTGTAGTGTCAAAAACGCTCTTATATTATGGCACAGAGGGAGTAGTTAATATTCTGATGAATATCTAAAACAGCTAGCGAACACGCTTACTCTTATGTTTTTAGACATGCTCAAATGAGTCAAAAACATATGCTGTGAGCAAATGCTGATTTTTCTTTATTGTCACATGTACCCATGCGGCAAACACACCTAATCTTTTAGTGAATTAAAAAAGCGTGAAAACAGCTACCAGTACCACTTAGTTAAAAGGCACTAGGTGATACAAAGTACTCCCTCCATTTTTATATACAAGGCCACTATGGGATATACATTTTGCATCTATACAAGGCCACCAACAGTAATCGAGGCAAAGTGAATGATATTTTCTCGTACTAACAACTTGTTTAATACTTCCACGCATGAAGCCATAATGACAATCAGCTACTTCCTCCACTCAGTTTCTTTGCATGCATGCGGAGTATTAATGATCCCAGTAAACAAGAAGAAAAGTTGACTTGTAAAGTAGGCATTAAATTTTACATTGGTACCTGTAATTCGAATTTGTGGCCTTGTATACAAAAATGGAGGGAGTATGAATAGATGCAAAATTTTACTGACTTGCATACTGATAATGCTGAATGGAAGAATTGAATAGCTAAATAACGAAAATGCAAACATACCATCATCTTCGGATGAAACCACACAAATGCAACTAAGCGTGTATTCCTCCAATTCACCATCTGTTGTGCAGGTCGTTTCGATGAAGAGAAGATCTTCGATGGCATTAGGTCCTCTTTCTACAAGCACATTTAAATGTGAGAAGGACCTGCATTCATGCTGAGAACCTTTTCTTGGGAAGTGAGCTTTGTAACTCACAACTTTCTTGATTTCATATGCAAGATCCTAAAACATAAGAAAGACAGTGAGGGAGAGCGGCAATCAAGAAAACGGCAAGAGAGAGCAAGGGAGATAGCAAACCTCCAAAAGATGGTCCTCGTTGTGCTTGTCCAGTAAAGCTTTAACTACTTCCCGAGTGGGGTTATAGTTCATCATTGCATCCAAAGCTTCTTTCGAGTTCTTCCTTGTGCCATTACGCCAATATAGTGTATGCCAAACATACCTGTCCTCTTTGGAAAGCCCACCCAAGTACCTAGTTTAGATAAACAACACGATATGCGAGGGTCAGGGATTTTGAAGTGCAAGCACAAAGCTTGTGATTTTAAAGAATTATACTATGGAATTGTCACCCTGATTGGCAAGGGGTAGGGGGCTGACAAGATCCAAATGCTTACTGTGGCATTTAATTTTTTTTTACCAAGACCCTGATTGCCAAGTAGGGCTATGCTGATTACAGAGAATGTAACGGCCATATACTTTAGATAGTGTAGTAATGCTACATTGAGACTTAACATTCTTTACATAAGAGCAAAATACCTGTTGTTTTTCTTAAAGTAGATTTTGAGAAGGCATACGGCAAAATCAATTTGGAATTTATGTTTGCAGTTCTAGAAATGAAAGGTTTCCCTAGGAAGTTTGCGTGGTGGACTAAAGCTGTTGTCTGCAATGGCATGTTGCTAATACTCGGAATGACATGATAGGTAATTACATTGTTACTAGGAAGGGACTCAGGCAAGGAGACAAATTCTCTCTTTTACTTTTTAACATTGCTTCTGATGCTCTGGCTACGCTGATCAAAAGAGCCCAAAAATAAGGATTCATTAAAGGCTGCACATTTGATTCATAGGATAGGAACTTTTCCATTTGGTCTAGGCTAATGTTTTTTTTCTTTTGAAACGTGAAGGATTCATTCCTAGCCTACATAGGAATAGGATATCCATTCCAACAAACCAAAGGGCCTCAAAGTAATTTTCCTACAAAATTCCTCTCTTTTAGAATTCGTACAAAATTCCTGTAAACCAAAGGAGATCTCAACGGTTTGCTCTTATATCACAGCAGCAATGGTCCACCGTGATCACCAACAAGAGGCCATTAAGTCCCGAACTGCAAGACAACACTGGGGCAGGAATCTGAAGACACAGTCACATAGCTGAGAAAAAGTACAAGCTTGGATGATTGATCTTTAGATACACTGACTTTAAGAAATTGATCTTTTGTCACAATACTATTCTGTCCACTTCATTCAAACTTCGACCTATCACCCTCGGGTGTTCCAAGCTAATAGTGGCCTAACTATAAGTTAGGAGTGAGCTAAAGAGAAATATACTTGCATATAAGGTGCTAGCATAGGACATAGCATATAAATATGAGCATTTTCCAACACTTACAAATAGAAACAAAGTTGAGAGAAGATTTACTTGAATTTACACAGATTAATGTGATAGGAGTCTATAGCATCCTGAGCTTCTTGTAAGCTCTTAAATGGACCACCTCGATGAGGATATGTGTTGAAGAGTCCACCAGTATCAACCCTCAGAAAATACTTAATTAGTAATCCTTTTGGCATCAATGCCGAAACAGGTGGAAAGTGGTTTGGCGATGGTGGGGCCTCAATACGCACTGCCTGCTCAGTGTCCTCACAGCTGAAAAGGCAAAAGATAATAAGTTTGTGGAATATATTTATTTATTTTGGAAAAAATTGATACCAAGGACAAGATGTCTCCAAGAGATCTCACTGTAATTCATAGTTGTAGGAGTTACTTTGCAATTTCTTTGATAATGGATCAAAATCATTTTATCTGTAATGGTTGGGAGCGTGAATAAAACTATAGGTGTTTCTAAAAAAACTAGTTAACCTGACCTCTTATCTCAAAAGAAAAACTAACCTTTCTTAAAACTAAGTAGTTGTTATTAACTAAAAACGAAGCACTCCAAAAACCAATGCAGATTTTTTAGAATCAAAGACATTTGGTCGTGATAGTGGTCAATAGAGGACTTTTTACAAAGCTTCATGCTCTTGAACAGAATAATTCAATCTGACCACTAATAGCTTCGATAAATAGCTCTTTTTCTAATGATCTAGCGATTCTTGGACAAAAAGTCGGTGGGAACAAGAATAGGAGCTGGACAACCTTGCGAACGAGGGCAAATAACATCATGTAAGCTTGAAGAAGCTTTCGTTATAGGCGAGCCATGTATTAATGTAGTAGTATATATATTTTGCTAACTACAGTTGGGTGGGTTATTAGACCAACTCTAAGTGACAAGGCAATGCTCTATTATGAAGGATGCTCTGAGAGAGAATAAATCAAAGAATATAAAGATAGTTGTCTCATGGATAATGCAAATGGACTAGCCCTCATTGAATAGGTACAGGTTTAAGAGAGATTACATTCTGCATTTATATATACGAACGACCAATGTAAAACATGCAGCTATCACTATTAGATGTTCCAAGCCATTAAAAATAGAGAGGAGAGTGAAGGGATGGCGACAAAGTCATACATACGGTGGAGGCTGTGGCCGACTGTAGGGGATCGGCTTGTGGAGGCTGCAGCAGGCAGTGGAGTCCAGAGTGGGGGAGAAGATCGGCTTGTGCAGGCTGCGGCTGGTGGTGGAGGGGAGCGGCCTGTCGAGGCTGCAGCGGCCGGTGGTGGAGGGGAGGTGGCCGAGGACCTGGACGATGCAGCTGATGGCGACGCTGTAGCTGGTGGGGGAGGGGAGGGCACGGGAAGGGGTGATGCATCTGATTCTGGTGGTGGAGGGGGAGGGCGTCGGCTACGTCCGCGCGGCATCGGCTGGGGTTTTGGAGATTTCCTCCCGGCGACGCGATGGGAAAAGAGAGGAACTTTCTTTCTTCCTGGTCAGGACTATCTTTTGGAGGCGAGGGATCGCTCGCGTAAATAGGCCAGGCCCAGTACGTGACATGTGGAATACCTCACGTCACATGAACCCCTCAAAAAAAAAACTCACGTCACATGGAGTTTCGAGAGTTCACCTAGCATGTATTTTTGTCTAAAAAAAATTCTAGCATGTGTTTTTTTTTGTCAGAAAATGCTTGTCAAAGAAATGAATGGTAGCAATCAGGTTTAGAAAAGAAACTTGGATGAATGAAACTCTGGGATCTTCTAATTTACGGCAGCATGAATCATCAATTCATCATGGAAATCACTGTGGAAGACACAAGTCCCGGGCAAGATAAAAATGTTTCTATGCCGCCTAGCCAACAATTCGCTGCATACAAATGCCGTTCGATGTCACATGAGTGTCGCCGAGACCAGTGCTTGCGGACTTTATGGAGCGATGGTTTCTTGGAGCCTCTCATTAATTGATTGCTAGATGTGTCGTTGCATTTGGGCGTTGGTTGACGAAGATCTTGCAGAACATATGATATCAATGACCGAGCCTAGTGCGAAGCATTAGATGTTTCACGGTGATAGAGCTAATGTCTCATGAAGCGTTTATAAGGATGGCAGTGACCCTGTAGACTACGTGGTTGGCAATACAGAAGGAAATACATGAGGGGGTGTTTCAGAGTCCGCTAACAACAAATTTATTTGTTAACAACTTCATTTCAGAACTTGGAGAATCACCCAAATCCATTGCTGCTCGTGCTCCTACTCAATGCCCAAGAATTGAACCAGTCCGTTTGACCACTTCTCCATAGGGATACACAAAGATCCATGCAGGCATCTACTATTTAGCGCTTCAGGCGCCCGTTACAGGCCATTTTGCAAACGGGCGCATGCAGCACACCCCCTCCTACGAACCGGTCCGCCCCGTTAACTTTTTCTTTCTTTCTCTGTAAGACTTCAAAAATAGGAGCGACAACCGGGTTCTACCTAGAGAACTCTAGGTTGAGAGAATAGCATAGTAACAACTACGCCATCTCGAACTGTTGCGCCAACTCACATCTTCCTTCCTTTTATCCTCTTCTTTGCACGGAACTTTTTCCTTTTCTTTTCTTTTATTTTTTACATCTTTCTAGGAGCGATTTTCTTCAGTTTTTTATTTCCTTTTATTTTTGGTAAATGTGTGAACTTTTTCTTCAAATCTGTGATTTTTTTTCAAGATCGATGAACTTTTTTCAAAATAGATAAACTATTTTTAAAAATCGATTAACTTTGAATATAGATGAATTCTTTTCAACATTGATGAACTTTTTTCGAAATCGATGAACTTTTGTAGGAATAAAATAACTTTGTTCTAAATTGATGAACTTTTTTTAAACTCGATGTACTTTTTTCAAATTTGATGATTGCTTTTTTCAAATTCAATGAACTCTTTTCGAAAATCAGTGAACTTTTTTTCCAAATTGATTAACATTTTTCAGAATAGAAGATCTTTTAAAAAATGATATTTTTTTAATTCGATGAACTTCTTTCAGATTCGACAATCTATTTCAATTTTGATGAACTTTTATTAAATTTGATAAAAATGTCTTCAAATTCGATGAAATTTCTTCAAATTCACAAACAATTCAATTTTGCGAACTTTTTTCAATTGGTACAAACCTTTTAAAAATTTTGATTTCCTTCAATTCGTGGTTTCTGTGAATGCTTTTTCAAATTTATGTTTTCTTTATTCAAATAATTTACAACGGGTATCTAATACTGCTATATGCTTAATGTTTGTTGTGAAAGAAGATCAAATAGCGTTGTTTCCTCTAGTAATTAACAAACTGAGCTTGTTCTAGTAGTTAACTTGCGTGGCATTGAGTTTGGCGTCCGGAGTTCAAGTGCCACTCCGGCTGAATAAACCTGAACATTGTTCCTTCGCGTTTTGATTTTTCTGGAGGTTGGTGGACCGGCCCGCTGTGCGCGCATGAGCGCCAGCAGCGCGAACCGGCGTTTGCAACGCTGAATAGGAGCTCCCGTATATGCATTCTAGGTACATTTCATTACATTCTTGTTTTGGAGCAACAATACACTACATAACATGGCCTGTTGGTAACTACCGGGCTGGGTTGGGCTGGGCTGGGCCCAACTAGCGGGTTTTTGGTCCAACTGCTGCCTATGGAATCTGGGGCGAAGAGAGCTTACACAACACAACACAACAGTACACTATGCACCTCGCATCCGCAACTTTGTCCATGGGTTTTACATTTTAGTGCCCCAATAGAACCCCAAAAAGATGCTTTCTGAAAGATGCTTCCACACCTCGCCAACATCGCCAACGCCGCCATTGCCGTCGCAGTCATCCCTACCTTGCCACAGTAAAACTACCCATCTGGCGGACCTTGCTTCCTGGCCATCGCAGGCCTCGCCCCCTCTCCGATCTCGTTCCTCCTCCCCAACCTCTCCTCTTCCCTCTACTTCAAGCAATAGCCACATGTAATTGCACGGCCAAGCTTCTGTATTTATGCATTTTGGGGGCAACTCTAGGGTGAAAGTCTTGTCATTCCAAATATCAGTTAAAGGGGCGGGGGTTTAGGGTGGTGGCGCATTCTATGCTTGCACGACTGGTGGGGATCGAGCGTTGATGCTATGGTTTTGTCATATTGATTGTGGTTTTCTGGATTTGGAACACTCCTTCAATCAATCTGTAAACCCTAGCTGATGATCGCACCATAAGTTGATGTTTCGAAATCTTGTACTACCTTTCTTTTCTATGCTCTAGTTGAATCCCAAGTTCTTGCCTAGGACGAGCTCTGGGTACCTCCTATCTGGACAGTTCGATGTCCTCGTGATATGTGCAGCTCTAATGTCATTAGGAGGAGATGTCATGTCGAAACAATAATCCAAAGTATCTGGTCCTACATGCTAGGTTTCTAGGCAGTAGTTGGTCGCCTTTGTCGTCTCAGATGCACCACTGTACCTGCTGAGTCCTGTTTGCCAGCGCTTAAAAAAGACGGAATAGACAAGCAGTGTGCCTTGCTGCAGCTGACCCAGAGAAATAAAATGTGATGCTACTTGGTGCTTACGGACATGTCTGTGAGAGAGAAGTTGGGAGAGAACCGAGAAGAGGAAAAATGGGATAGCAGAAATGGAGAGGAGGGAGAGAGAGGAAATTGGAGACTATGAGCGGAAGGAGAGAGGAAAAATGTGTGGAGATTGAACAAGAATTTTGTTTTGTGTGTGAGAAAGAAGAGATAGTCTCTCCTCTTTTCTGAACAAGGGAGAATTCTCCATTTGAGAGAGTAGGAATCAAAAGAGAGAAAAGAGAAGGCAGGAGAGAGAGAGAGAGAGAGAGAGAGAGAGAGAGAGAGCGCGTGGAGGGTGTCATAATATGGAAGGAAGCAAGCACATATTACTAAAGACTAGCCATAGTGGAGTGTAACTTCAAGAGTAACATACACATTATCCTAAACTATTTTACTACCTTCATAGAGGGTAGTAACATAAGTGCGGTGTCATGCAAACCTTCAGTTATTAGGTTATAGCCTCATATTGTATTGGAATATGTGATGCTATGGTAATTTGCTAAGTTACTCACCATATAGGCAATTTTGCTGAGTTTGAGCTTATGTTACTCTTTAAGTTACTCCCACTATGGCCAGTCTAAGTGAAAAGGTTTGTCTGAAAGTGAGAGAGAGACTGCATGCATATAGATCGAGATGTTGTCAGAGTGTCACATGGGTGCAAGAGAGAGGGGAAATGGTGGTCACGGACATAAGAATAAAGCACCTAACACATCTACAGTTTTTCAACACTATGCACGCATCTCTATGTAACAAAAGCAATACTTAACAGCTAGGATATGGGGTACCGTGGAGCTGGAGCTACAAAAAACTGCACTATGAAGGCCCACAACTTGGGTTAGCATTCTAAATTTGAATTTTGGTGTTGTGATTTGTTAAAGTGACCTAGTTTATGATGTTTGGTGGGATTAAAGGAGAAATGACGATGATCTGTGTTATGTTGATCTTGCACAATTAGGACTTCCCATCACTGACAATGCCGCATGTTAAACTTAGGTAAAAAATTGTTTTGTTTCAAATGGCAACCAACGGATTGTTAGTTCTGACAGTTATTTGTACTTTCAGTTGTCCTTGTGACACTTAGACCCAGTGGAATGTCGTCTCCTGAACTGAAATCACGCGAGTATTTGTTGAACAATTTGAAAATGTTCGTGCAATTTTGCACATTCATGTACTTAAGCACTTGAACCAAATTGTACACTCAACATATTTACTTTCTACGAGTTATAAAAAAAATCATATGTCCTGTACTGTATTGGATCTAAGAACAGTGGTTCACATTCATATTTTTAGCAGGCTTTAATCTGTATTATGGGGTCTTATTTTGTGTCACACTGCTGGTGTGGACTGCAAGGATGGCTACCAAACTGCAGTTCTATTTGTTCGGGTCACATGCCTAGCCGCCCTTTGTTTTCTGATGACATATATGTCTGCCACATGAAACCCGTTGGTCGGCATGTATAGAGCTTAGTTGTTTTATATATTTGATGAAAAGCCACTATATGGAAAAAGGCTATCGCCATGCTTTATTTATAAATATAAAGCAACAACCAGCAACAAACTAAGCAAATAAAACCCACACCACGCCACACAAAGCCCACACACACCCAGGGCCAAATACATTGGTGCTAAAGGGCTAGAACAACAACAACACACCGAAAGACTGCATGTATACTACAAGATAAGACAACAAGCATCACTACAGAACCGACGATGCAAAATAGATCATGGCACAAGGATTTCATCGATGCCCGAGGCCAGAGACACCGCCTCCGTCAGTCTGGCCAAAGCCCAACAGGATTTCATCGGTGTGGCCGGGCACAAGGATCCAAGCAGAACACCCCCACAGAACATCGATACGCCAGCCACCACACCACCCACGCGAAAATGTCCGCTAGTCGCCCGCACCTGAGCCGCGGGCTCAGCCCACGAGCATCGCGGCTCCCACCACCCAAGCCGCCGCCCAGGAACTGAGACGTCCCAAAGGTCCTCCATGGTTGTGGGCGTTGAAGTGCCCGGCATGCTCCGACCGCCGACAAGGCCGCCAGCGACCGGAAGGGCCAAGTCGATCAGGGACCAACCAGGTCGGAGAAGAGGCGGGGCAGGTGCAGACTACGTCGACGCTCGGCACCCCTGTCGGTGATAGGTGTCCCGACGGCATCTGTGCCACCCATCTCACCCACCACCTCTCCAAATGTCACCCCTGACGCCCAACCTGGGCCCCGATGCTTGTATGCACACCTGGCACAAATCGGCCACCCGCCCTACGGCGCGAGTAGCCAGACCAGCCACAACCTGCAACAACAGAGAGAGCCAGGAGCATCCACAAGGACCGCATGCAGACGAGCTGACGCCAGAGAAGCCCAGCCGCCGCTGCGCCATGGACCGCACAACACAGTCAGCCGCCACCCCGCCGTTGCAACCCACCCCACGCGGTGACTCACCCAACCACCGCCCCACCAGCACGCCGGCGATACCGCAGCCATCACCCCAAGCTGCCCACCGGCGGCCATGCCAGTCCCAGGAGGGTCTGGCCGGTCTCATCGGGCACCCACCACTGTGCCCCTTGCCCCGCTCAGCTGCCATTAAGAGGAGGAAGAGGGAGCCCACCAACTGTGGCACCACCACCCCCGCTAGCAGAGGGCCACGGCACGGGCAGCCGCCCGCCACCCGCGTCTCCCCCGGCCCACAGCCCCTGCATCCAGATCCAGACGACTGCATCGATCACTGAGTCATATGTTGTCTGTGAATGCATTTGTCCTGCTGTGAGCTAAGCTTTTTCCGGAACCATCAGCTAATGTTTGTGTGTACATGGAACGCTAATGCTTGTGTGTACATGGGTTTCATCATTTATATATTTTTGGCAAATACTCTAATCAAGCCCGTGCAAGCAGGAAATTATACTATTAGGTCCTACCACAAAGACTTCGCATCTAATATTGTGTTGTGATTATATCATACGGATATATAGTTTCTGTTGGGGAACGCAGTAATTTCAAAATTTTCCTACGCACACGCATGATCATGGTGATGCATAGCAACGAGAGGGAAGAGTATCTTCCACGTACCCTCGTAGACCGTAAGCGGAAGCGTTATGAGAACGCGGTTGATGTAGTCGAACGTCTTCACGATCCGACCGATCCAAGTACCGAACGCACGGCACATCTGAGTTCAGCACACGTTCAGCTCGATGACGTCCCACGAACTCCGATCAGCAGAGCTTCACGGGAGAGTTCCGTCGGCACGACGGCGTGATGACGGTGATGATGTTGCTACCGACGCAAGGCTTCGCCTAAGCACCGCTACGATATGATCGAGGTGGATTATGGTGGAGGGGGCACCGCACACGGCTAAGGGATCAATGATCAACTTGTGTGTCTAGAGGTGCCCCCTGCCCCGTATATAAAGGAGCAAGGAGGGGAGGCCGGCCGGCCCTCTATGGCGCGCCAAGAGGAGGAGTCCTCCTCCTAGTAGGAGTAGGACTCCCCTCTTTCCTACTCCTACTAGGAGGGGGAAAGGAAAGGGGAGAGGGGGAAGGAAAGGGGGCGCTGCCCCCTCTCTCCTAGTCCAATTCGGACCAGAGGGGGAGCGGCATGCGGCCTGCCCTAGGCCAGCCCTCTCTCTCTCCACTAAAGCCCATAAGGCCCATTATTTCTCCGGGGGGGAGGGGTCCGGTAACCCTCCGGCACTCCGGTTTTCTCCGAAATCATCTGGAACACTTCCGGTGTCCGAATATAGTCGTCCAATATATCGATCTTTTTGTCTCGACCATTTCGAGACTCCTCGTCATGTCTGTGATCATATCCGGGACTCCGAACTACCTTCGGTACATCAAAACACAAAAACTCATAATACCGATCGTCACCGAACTTTAAGCATGCGGACCCTACGGGTTCAAGAACTATGTAGACATGACCGAGACACGTCTCCGGTCAATAACCAATAGCGGAACCTGGATGTTCATATTGGCTCCCACATATTCTATGAAGATCTTTATCGGTCAAACCGCATAACAGCATACGTTGTTCCCTTTGTCATCGGTATGTTACTTGCACGAGATTCGATCGTCGGTATCTCAATACCTAGCTAAATCTCTTTACCGGCAAGTCTCTTTAGTCGTTCCGTAATGCATCATCTTGTAACTAACTCATTAGTCACAATGCTTGCAAGGCTTATAGTGATGTGCATTACCGAGAGGACCCAGAGATACCTCTTCGACAATCGGAGTGACAAATCCTAATCTCAATCTATGCCAACTCAACAAGCACCATCGGAGACACCTGTAGAGCACCTTTATAATCACCCAGTTGCGTTGTGACGTTTGGTAGCACACAAAGTGTTCCTCCGGTAAACTGGAGTTGCATAATCTCATAGTCATAGGAACATGTATAAGTCATGAAGAAAGCAATAGCAACAAACTAAACGATCATCGTGCTAAGCTAACGGATGGGTCAAGTCAATCACATCATTCTCTAATGATGTGATCCCGTTAATCAAATAACAACTCATGTCTATGGTTAGGAAACATAACCATCATTGATTCAACGAGCTAGTCAAGTAGAGGCATACTAGTGACATTCTGTTTGTCTCTGTATTCACACATGTACTAAGTTTCCGATTAATACAATACTATCATGAATAATAAACATTTATCATGATATAAGGAAATACAAATAGCATTATTATTGCCTCTAGGGCATATTTCCTTCAGTTTCCTCCATGTAAAGAAAGAGTAAGATATACAATTTCCTAAATCCTTACATTTTGATTATGGCAAAACTTTTTCAGGTACTAATTAGCTTTTCATGATTTGTTTTAAACCAACGCCATCACTCATTGGTTTAGATATAGTGATCATTTTTATTCTAGCATCTTGTAAGAGCTTTTGTTGGACAAAGAAGAATAATTCTAGAGAAGATAGATGAGTATCTGGCCCACTGGATATGTATGTGCCATCAACCATGTCATTTCCCATCTGAATGGTAGTAGTCATTTTTCATTTACTTGGTGCTCTTAATTCTCTCATGTAATGTGCAGCTTTCATTCATATCCCACCTACCAATGTTCAATTCCACACTACCTATATAATTTCAACAAGATCAGCCTCTCCTCTCATCGAAATTACTATCCTCCTCCTTGATCTGATTCTCACTTGCACAACAAGCTAGCTTGGAATGAGGTGATCTTTGTTCCATTTTAATCTCCTCATCTGATGATCAATCACATTTAAATTATCTAGAAATGGGAGGTGTCAGGATCAGAACCTTCCCTTATGTGTCAGAATATCTAGAAATTAGGGGCCACATCTCATGTCGTCCACATGCTCCATTTCATAGTTCACTTGAAGAATGTGTTTTGTGCGCTTAAGGTGACCAGATTACCCAGCTGTTTTGCTTTGTTCGTTGGTGGGGCTTGATTTTGATATCGAGGGACATGGACACAAAAAATGGTGCCTTTGTAGTGTTCGACTTGTTCAGCACTACGTCAAAGCCAGTGGCTTATGGGCCAGAGCGTGAGTTTGCGATTCCTGGGTTGGGGTCTGGGAATTCCAGGGTTGTAACTAGTCGATCCTATCTCCAGAATGGGATAGAATTAAGCTGGAATTCTTCTATCAATTCTGACAGAACACCTAAGGAAACCCATGCTGATTCTAAAGTGGCTATATGTAAGGAGGGGGCTGCAGCTTCCAATGCAACTCCTAGCACAAAGCCTCCCAGGCAAGTGCTGGATCTCTGAGCTAAATCAGCCCGTTGGATCGCCTAAACTGAAGCAAGCACGTGCTATGCACGAGCCAATCTTCTGTCCTAAATGATGCATGGTCTCCCCAGCTTACATCGGCACCACCCCTGAAGGCAATATGTGGAAAGATCAATCTGCAGAGACCTCTTCATATAGAAGTAGGACTGTTTCTACTGTACTAGTAATCTTGCATGCGCATCGCATTGTTGACAACTATAAGTTCAATCAAAGTATATTCAAACTTCATTAAAACTGAAGTTGAGAAAACAAATTCTTTTTTGAGCTCATGCCCCGAATAGAAACTATGCATAAGGGAGCAAGGTGGAACTATGTATAAGAACGCTCTCCTCTACTTTACGAAAGTATGATGTTGATTAGTTAAGCACAACCTTATGGACGGGATGGTTGGATGGGAGTTCGACCCCTCACGGCTACAACCATTTTTTTAAGGATTCGTTAGGCCATGATGCAGGCTGCGGGCGATGAACTAGCTGAGACCCAATCGGGACTTGTCAGCCACACGAGACGTGATCAAGAGAATCAGGATGGACCAAAAAATCGGATGGGTCACATGTGGATGGAAAAAAAGGCAGGTGGGTCCCATGACAAAAGGACGAAAAATTGAGAGACTCAGTTCCATCTATTATTAGGCATAGATGGGGCACACCTTTCATCTTATCACTTTTGTCATATCACTTGATTTTATTATTATTTTGACCCTTTTTTCCTTATAAAAGCAATTCTAGCTAGTGCCCATCATAGCCTCGGTATGGACGCCTTCTCATACTATACAACTGGAAACCTTCATGGTTTCCCTCCCTTGCATTAGACATATCATTCCTCCTTACTCTTATGGTACCATTCCTCCTTTAGTCTTCAACTAAGCCACATTTTCTAAATTATGGAGTTTTTTTTTCAAAATGGAGGAATAGCCCCGGCCTCTTCATCTCTTGATGCACACAGCAATACTCAAATATGTTGTTGGCCTCCTCTCAGATTTGTCAAAGAATTGTCCAATTTTACCAGCACCATGTTCTCCATCAGCATCTCTTCACTATTCCACAAATATATCTAGGAATGGAAGGAATCAAGAACAAAGTGATAACCCAAATGCAACCTATGGCAGAAATATCTGTTGCAGTAGCTACATGATACTTATTTTGAGTTGCCAATCGGAATACATGCCAATATTTTTGTAAACTATTCTATATCCGGTAGCTAGCTCGGGCTCATTACGCAAGACGGTTTCTTAGCATAAATTCTAGCGATGTGGGTGTTAATAGGACTTTTGATGCATGAAGTATCATAGTATATCTTATGTCTTCTCGCTTCCCGCTATCTTCAATTGATCTATATATGGGCCTTTTTCTTGTATCACCTTATAAGATGTTGGATCTCGTAAACACTATAATAATTTAATTAAAGACTGCATGAATCAATAGATGTAGAGGTCGTGGGTGTTATCCCTCTTTTTAGAAGAAAAAAGTTCTCGCTCTGTAGGCTACAATGCCTTGGATCTGCATGTCGCCGAAGAAAATGTTTGTTGGGAAATAATGGCCTGGAGTACACACTAGATCGATTGGAACGGGTGGATACATCACAACGTGAAATGCTCATGACATGTGTATAGAGGGTGTGGCATTGCCATATGTTGGGAAACGTAGCATGCAATTTCAAAAAAAATCCTACACTCACGCAAGATCTATCTAGGAGATGCATAGCAACGAGAGGGGGAGAGTGTGTCTACGTACCCTCATAGACCGAAAGCGGAAGCGTTTGACAACGCGGTTGATGTAGTCGAACTTCTTCTCGTTTCGACTGATCAAGCACCGAATGTACGACACCTCCGAGTTCTGCACACGTTCAGCTCGCTGACGTCCCTCGAACTCTTAATCCAGCAAAGTGTCGGGGAAGTAGATGAGTTTCGTCAGCACGACGGTGTGGTGATGGTGATGTTGATGTGATCCACGCAGGGCTTCGCCTAAGCACTATGAGAATATGACCGAGGGAGTAATATGTGAAGGGAGGCATCGTACATGGCTAGGAAATTGTCTGGTATGTGCTAGCCCCCCCCCCCCCCCTGCCATATATATAGGTGGGAGAGAGGAAGGAGTAGCCATAGGAGGCACCCAAGTAGGAGGAATCCTACTTGGAGTCCCTCCCAAGCCCCTCCTCCCCCCCTGTCATATATAACCGAGGTGGAAGGAAAGAGGGGGGAGAGGGAAGGAAGTAGGAATCATAATCCACACTTTCCTTGCCCTCCCCTCTTTCCTTCTCCTTCTCATTGGGCTGGCCTCTATAGGGATGCACCAGGGCTGGTGTGTTCCCTCATTTGGCCCATAAGGCCCATATCTTTGCTGGGGGTGCCCGAAACTCCTTTCCGGTGATCCAATAAGTACCCGGTACCCTCCGGAACACTTCGGTTTCCGAATACCATCGTCCTATATATCAATCTTTATCTCTCGACCATTTCGAGACTCCTCGTCATGTCTGTGATCTCATCCGGTATTCCAAACAACATTCGGTCACCAAATCACATAACTCATATTATATTATATCGTCATCGAATGTTAAGTGTGCGGACCCTACGGGTTCGAGAACTATGTAGATATGACCGAGACACCTCTCCAGTCAATAAACAATAACGGAACCTGGATGCCCATGTTGGCTCCTACATATTCTACGAAGATCTTTATCGGTCGAACCGTTATGACAACATACGTAATTCCCTTTGTCCATCGGTATGTTACTTGCCCGAGATTCGATCGTCGGTATCTTCATACCTATTTCAATCTCGTTACTGGCAAGTCTCTTTACTCGTTCCATAATACATCACCTCGTGACTAAATCTTTAGTCGTTTTCTTGCAAGCCTATCGTGTGTATTACCGAGAGGTCCCTGAGATACCTCTCCGATACTCGGAGTGACAAATCCTAATCTCGATCTATGCCAACTCAACAAACACCTTCGGAGTTACCTATAGAGCATCTTTATAATCACCCAGTTATGTTGTGACGTTTGTAGCACACAAGGCATTCCTCCGGTATCCGGGAGTTGCATAATCTCATAGTCGAAGGAATATGTATTTGACATGAAGAAAGCAATAGCAATAAAACTGAACGATCATTATGCTAAGCTAACGGATGGGTCTTGTCCATCACATCATTCTCCTAATCATGTGATCCCGTTATCAAATGACAACTCGTGTCCATGGTTAGGAAACCTTAACCATCTTTGATCAACGAGCTAGTCAAGTAGAGGCTCACTAGGGACACGGTGTTTGTTTATGTATTCACACATGTATCTAGGTTTCCGATCAATACAATTCTAGCATGAATAATAAACCTTTATCATAAATAAGGAAATATAAGATAACAACTTTATTATTGCCTCTAGGGCATATTTCCTTCACCTTAATGGGGTTACTTAGGTAAACTAGTTTCGGCAGTTGCAAGATCCAAATGATTCCTCTGCAGTTACATAGTCTTTACCATTAAAAGCCAGTTCGGATTCACTCCACACCCAGACTGGGTGGAGTGGCGCCGGACCCTACAGCACCTCGGAGTAGGAAGATTGGAGTGGAGCTGGATGTAGCTCAATCCGACGGAGTGGCTAAAACCAAGCTCCGCGCTCCATGTGATCTCCCGCATGATCCTAATTTCTATGTCTCGTGTAGTGACTCATCAACCATGGAACACTAGGGCCATGCCGCTGCCACCCACCAGTGTTGTTCCCCTTCCGTCTAGAACTATACCCTTCTCCTTCTCCAGGCTGACCATGTTTGGAGTAGAGTAAGTTGCCGAACGTGTTATCAACTCCCGATTTGGCGGGAGGAGCCATTAGTCTAGGAGAGGGGAGAGTGGAGTCTAGAGTTGAAACTTGATCAACATGAACCTTTTTTAAAAGATAGGGAAACTCCCTCGGCCTCTGCATCAAAGATCACCATGAACCTGACCTCCTAAATGTCGAACTTCAATTTCTTTGGAAAGCTAAATGGAGGCATAGTTACATACATGCGTGGAAGGATGAACCTATGGTACCAAAGTTTTGCTGGACACGTGAGTTTGCACACTTTGTCGAGGTTTCTTTGTCTTACGGTTGGATAAGAAACCCACTACTGCGCTTCATCCATGAATTTTCCATGAACTATCGACAGAACTATACTGTCGGTTCTCGATGTGCAATGTGTTCCGAGACAGTACATACCATGGACAATCTTTGGCATGAAAGGGGCTTCGAGGCACTACATATTTATGGTCGTCACTGTGCTAGCTGATCATACTGTGCATACATTGAAATTGCTCTGTTGTTGTGTTAACATCTGAAACATACTAGTAATGTGAAGCGTTGCCACCACAAAGTATGTAATGATTCAGGCTAGTTAACTTGCAGAGCTGTACACCCCCGCAGTTGTTAAGATATATTCCTACCACCTCCCATTCCTACGCGTAAATGTAAGTTTGAGCGGCAGAGGAGTGAGACAAGACTAGGTAAATGAAGACAAAGATATTTCTTAATCATATTCCTAGCTAGACATCCAGCTGATCATCGTTGAAGATAGCTTGAGGACATATATAGATAAGAGGAGAAGGGAGCATTTGCCAAGATATAACTGTGGTATTTGAAGTATTAGCTGGTCGAAATGGAAACGGTAGGTGTGGAAGATGATCTAAATTCATTAATGAAAAATTCCTACGCTTGCTCCTCATTCTGTAAAAAAAAACTATCTCACTCGCTCTTGCCTACTTGTTTGGCACACATGTATGCATCTTTCAACCATGTCATTTTCCATCGGAGTGCTAGTTCTCTTTCATTTAGTTGTTCCCGCAAAATAATCTTTCTTGCAGTTGATTCGCTCAATTCTCTGATGTAGTGTGCATCTTTCATTGAACAGAGATAAGATTTCCACCAACCATGTTCGGCTATGCACACAATATATCCTCACAAAATCAGCCTCTCCCATAGTGGATATCCTCTCGAAATAGGCTTTCGCCCCGCTTTATAGATAAAGCACCAACCAAATCAATACAACAAGTTATTCACATACGCGAAGAGTAAATAAAAAGTATGATGAGGCAATAACACAAACATGCCCAAAAGAGAAACAACAAAGGTATAAGACACTGCCAAGGAGAGGTGCCAGCTGCTAGGGAGTGCAAAAACATGACGGTCGACCATCTGAAGACCATCCAGCCTGCCACCTAGCTAGCCAGTCACTGTCTCGCCAGCCACATAGCGGGCGCCACTGCTGCACAAAAAACAACAATTTAAACACACTCAGAACCACGTCACGGGAAGACCTAGCAAATAATACCTAACAAAATCAGCCACTTCCCTCGTCGATATAATAGTCTTGCTCCTCGACCTGCATCTCAGTCGCACAACTAGCTAGCCAGGAATGAGATGATGTACGTTCTGTTATAATATCCTCATCTGATGCTCAATCACATTTAAACTATCTAGGAATGAGAGGCATAAAACCCTACCCTTAGTTGTCAAAATATCATGAAATAAGAGGCCCTGTCTAATGCCTTCGCCATGCTCCATTTCGTAGACCACTTGAAGAATGTGTGATGTGTGTGAACGGCTTACTCAACCAACCAGTTTTTTCCTTTCTTGGCTGCAGCTTGGTTGTCATACTTAGAGTTCTGGACACCTGTTGTTGTGCCGGAGGGCAAGTATGCGATTCGTGGGAGCTTCTAGTAACAGTTGCCATCATTATCCTTGTTTTTCTTGGTCCACTCCATTGCTTAGTCTGTCTTCAGAAGTTACAATTCTAGCATTGCAATTTAAATTATAATCCTCTTTTCTGGTCCTTGCTATTTTGAACATTATTTTGTAGCGGAAATTATGGTCTACATTTCAATTTCAACCATTTCTTCGATATACTAGGCAAGTGCTAGGTGCTGCTAGAGGTGATGTTGACGGTGGATTCCCGGTCTCCACTACCCGCAAAGTGTTCAACTATGAGGAGTATGAGCACAATGGCCTTGCACCCACTGCCTCTCTCCTCGACACCTCGAGTTCCCCATTGTTGGCTGCATGATACCGTTCACCGGAATGCTCAAATATAAGCACACCTCCAACCGCCGCAAATTGGGGATCATATGGCACTCTCAGCAAGATCAAAGTCCTAACCAGCTTTTACTTGGCTCAATACCATCTACATATATGCAACTCCAGCTCAAGAACTAGCTAAGAAGGTGATTTATCAGCATTCTATATTTGAGTTGTAAATCAAACTAAATTTTGCTTTTGACAGTTATCGGGGTAAAATATACTTCATTTTTTAGGGAGTGAACATATTATTTATCAAATAAATGCAGCAACTATTCGCCCTATGTCCGGCCCATGTTTTGTATCTACATGGGCCTTCGTGAGGCACGGACCCAACTTCGTGAAACCGCGAACTAAGCACCTACACAAAGCAAGTTCAGCGGTGGACTCAACGAAAGAATTCCGTGCTGACTTGAACTAACATGAAATTTGCATTAACCTGCCGCTTTTCCCAAAATTTTCATCTCACTTGCTTTTTTACTCTTAATTACATAAAATTGCACGCCAATTTCTACTTTTAAAGTATATTCTGTATGCCTTAATAAAGTGTTACCATCAAGTTTCTCTCTTTAAGCATACAAAGTGACTTAGAAGCGCCACTAGAAAAAGACTTAGAAACGATGATTGTCAAATCTTGATCCAAAGGTTTAAACATGCATGTATGCATTCTGTACTCACCCGCAAGAGTTATGGTGGAGAAATGAAGACGAGTACAGCGGTAGCTTCACGAAAAAATAATTGATCCTTAATAGTCTTGGTTGTAAACTTGTAATTTCTTCCTAGGTCTTTCTGAGTTTGTGATTTGAGATCCTGTATTATGATTGTAACCAGTATTGTCCTTATCTACTACTAGCAATCATGCCCGTGCTTTGCAACGGGAGAAGACAAACATTGTATGGCCTTAACCCTATACATGAAGGTACACCCCCACCCCCGCACAGAGACACATCAACGTTGTCTATTTCAACATGTCCCACTCGTATCGCCGCTTATTGTCCTTCTTGTCCCGGCCAACCTCTGTGTGTGTGGGTGTGTGTTGTAATTGCGATAAATAGAAAAGGTTAAAAGCTAAAGTGATAGTCTAGAACCTATATATTACCCACAATGTCCTCGCTACATGCAGAAGTTGACAAGTTTCTGAAAACAAATAAACAATTGATTAGTTGCAAATTATAGTTTGCTCAAAATTAAAAGAACAAGTACAAAGAATCATGTTTATCTAACAAAAATGTAGGTTAACATTGCTATTTTGATCTACCTAAACGATGAAAATAAGCATTTACATATTCTAGAGATTCAAAAAGGAAAAAAATTAAACATATATACATGCTCTTGCTACACTGATTTGTTGGAAATTTTTGTATATTGTGGCAATTGGAGGAGAAACGCAAAGACCTAAAAACCTACGGGCCTGCAAATCGGTTACATGACTACATAGGTCGATAGAATCTAAAATAATGGATGCATTTTCCCTGCAATCAATAATGCAATCATATTGATATTGCCAGGAAAGTAGTTAAAATCATTTAAAGATTTGGGATGAAGATTACAAATCCAATTTGCAATCCATTATATCAATATTATGATGTATTAAGTTGGTTTATACAATTTTTGTTTTGAGAGCTCGTAGTGCAAAAATCGCAGCGAATGAAAAAACTGGCATGAAAATAGGAGAAAAACAAACTAGATGTAGAAGTCAAAAACAGAAAACATCACACTCGTGTGGGACATCTGCATGACACAACATGCCAATGGGCTTGGGCCCATCCGTGAGATCATGTAGGGTATGATTAGTTCTCTGCATGGATTTTGGCCCCCTTGCGTATGCTGCCCTGTAGAGTTTGGCTAGGAAAAGATAGCCTCTAAACCATGTCCTGCACTTTGTTTGCCTGCTCACATTCCATCAGGAGGTTGTTTGATACATGGCGTCTGGTTAGCAGCAGTTGAGGGTTCTTGTTGTGAAGACACAATTACTTGCCATTTGTTTGCTCGAAGCCTAATTTTGCAGTCACCCCTTCTCATTTGTGGCGTAAATAGCACAAAATACACTACACAGGTAGTACAAAATTAACATTATTTTAGTCCTAACTACTAAACAAATGTCAGTTCGTTCTATTCTTCCTCTTCTTTTTCTTTTTCAAATCATTGTGCTATCTCTGTTAACCCAAATTGTGTCAGCCCACTCCAACCTTTTGCTCTTTCAAGATTCATTGTCATGTGCCTCCATACTATATATGGTCAGAACGAATATCATTAGGCAACACGTCGTACTCCTCCGGCACATACTCATCAAGACTCCATTCTTAGAAGATCCAGTTATGGAGAGTGCAACATGCAAGAACAATTTTAAATTTGGTGGGGAAAGCATGAAATTCCTTCTGACCAAGGATAGTAAATATATACGAAAAAGGGTTTCCCCCGCTTTATAGATAAAGCACCATCACCAACACAAGCGAGTAACATACAAACACACTCCACCACCACACTCAACGCACGCACCCAAGGCGAGATACAAAGGTGCCGAGCACCGAACACAACACCCCAACGAACGACTAAGCACCCTAATGATAAGCCGAAAACCACCATGAAGATGAACAATCAATCGAGGAGCGATGAGCCGGACACGACCAAAGCGGGGACTCCAAGACGACGCCCTCAAGAAGGATACGACCTTAGAAAGCCGTCATCGTCTGATCCAGAGGATCAAGTTTTCACCCGGAGTGACGCGTAGGAGGTGGGAGCACCACGGCGAAGCCTGCAGGGAGGGGAACGACGTCCGCGGACGCCGCCTCCGTCGGCCAGTACCAGGACTGGTCAAGTGGTGAACCCCGGTGCTCCAACCTCTCCGTCGCAACCCCGCTCCGCCAACCACCCGCAGCCATGCCGCCCAAGCGACCGTGGCTGCCCGCCCGCACCCGAGCCGCGCGGTCAGCCCACGACCAACGTGCCTCCCGCCGCCAGAGCAGCCGCTCTGCCTCCAGACCACCCTGATGATCACCAAAGGCCGAGACTTTGAGCAATCCGCATCCAAACTGCCTCCGAGACCGCCGGCCAACCACCTCCGCCTCGAGCAACGCCGGAACCGAGAGCACATGAGGATGGGGAAGGGGGGAGGGGAAGGAATGGCCCACGGCCACGACCGGCAACCACTTGGGCCGGCGACGGAAGCTCCGCAATGGAGCTCCCGTCCCTCCAACCAGCTCCCCGCCCCGAAACCACCGGTTTCGCCCCACCCTGCCATAGGTCCGGCTCCGCGCGAGACCACGGCAGTGGCCCATGGCCGGAGCAGAGGAAGCAGAGCGCTCGCCGCCACGCTCATGGATGACCACCGGAGGGATCTCCCGTGCCGTACGACGCCGACCAGCCGCAAGGGCCCGACCGGGCAGCGGCGCACACATCCACCAGCTGCCGCGCCGCCGCCCCCCGCCCACGAGCCATTGCAGGAGAGGCCGACCGCGACCCAGGTCGCCCGCGACCCGCGGCTCCGGAGGCGGATCTGGGCGCGCCGCCGGATGCAGCCGCCGCCACCACCGACCTCCAGCCCGCACCACCTCCGCGCTGCCCGTCGCATCGCCGCCACGCCCCGTCGCCGGCCCACGCCGGAGCGCCGTCGAGCTACTGCGCCCAGCGCCAAGCGCCGCATCCGGGCTGAGGCATCCGGCCCGCGCCGTACCCCTCGAGCGCGGAGACGAGAGAGCCCCGCCGCCGCCTGCGACGGGCGGGCTTTGCCCGCTCGCGCCCTCCGCCGGCGGCGAGGGAGGAGGGAGTGGGGGAGGGAGCGACCGGCGGCGGCGCTAGGGTTAGGCCCCCCGGACGCCTTCGGGAGCGTCGCGGGAGGAAAAGAGGAAAAGAGAATTCTGGCTTTGTTTTCCTCGTGATAGTAAGTATATTCTTCAAAGCACCAAATGCCCCCTCAACTATAACTCCAAGTCTAGAGTGTTTGAGATTGACACTTAGGCAGTGGTCTTAGTATAGTTCCTACCAAAGAACTCACTGAGATGGTAGCTCATAACCTAGGAATATGTTGAGTAGTGCTCGGCATACATGCCACGTGGCATGATATGGTAGCTCGTAGCCCAGGACTATGTTGAGTACAATACTTGGTATACATGATAGTTATGCCAGGCATAGTACTCGCATACTCCAGTGGGATGTGGCAACACCGTTTTTGTCGTTTACTTTATTATCACTAGTAGGGAAACCCCTTATAGGATCTTGCCAGTAGCAGTGTTCGTCTAAAAAAGACGTGGCTGCTAGTTCGACCAACTACTAGCGGCGTCCAGGAAAATAATGGGTGCTTCTACTGGTTTAGATCTAGCAGCGTTCTGGAGAAATAAACGCTACTAGCGTTATACACCAAGGAAGGTATTCTGCCTCGAAACACCAGCAGCATTTGGGGAAGGCAGACGCCACTAGTTGGCAGTGAACTAGCAGCGTTCGGCGAAGGCAGAAGGCGACAAAACTAACTTGGATCAACACACCAGTCGAATACATGTTTTGTACTCGGCATAGTATTTGTCGAGCACGTGTGAAAAAAGCAACCTTCATACACCGCTATGTCGGCCAGGTGTATTTTTTTTTCCAGGCAAATCAGAGAGCTTTATTCAACAAAAGTGTTCCCCGGGCAATCAGCCAAAAGGCTGGTTACCAAAAAACTAGGGGTCTCCTCGAGCCAACACTCGGTCACATTCAATGTGCATGCACGTTTTGCACATAGATATGCCGGTAAGTTTGCTGACCTGTTTACATGTTGAATCTCAAAAACAGAAAAATCACTACTAAGCTCTTCTATTTCATCTATGATAGAAGCCACAATTGAACATGAATTGTGGCGTGTATGCCAGAGTTGCACTAACTCATGACAGTCAGTCTCTATTATCACATGCGATAGGCCTCGAAGTTTTGCAAATAGCGTTCCTTCTCGCATTGATAGGGCTTCCATTATTAGAGGATCGGATATAGCACCGAATGGCTTGCACCAAGCTCCTAGTAGCGTGGACGTGGACCGGGCAATGCCACCCGCTCCTCCTCGACCCTCTGCCACATTGAGTGCTCCATCGCAAGATATCTTGGTCATACCTGATTCGGGCGGTCTCCATCCATGACCGGGTAACACAGTCGCTTCATTGCGGGGTAGCTCCAGCAGCGCTAGGGCCTCCCGGGTAGACCTAATGGCGGCTGTTGGGTCTCTCCCCTCTTCCCCATGTTTGATCCGGTTGCGGGAGTGCCAGATCGTCCACATGATGGTGATGATCTTTGCGCGATCTTCATCCCTGATCCGATCGCCACACAGTATATCTCTGGCCCACGAGCGTGGGTGTAAATGAGGGAGTATGAGATCAAACCAAGCACTAGCTTCGCTCCAGAAACGTTCGTGCGTGTGAGCATTGTATTAGGGCATGCATGAGATCCTCCTCTCTTGCCATGCACACTTTACAAGTGTCTTGAACTGAGATGTTGTGGCCGGAGATGCTCGCCGGAACACCTCCCTCTTCTCTCTTTGTCTCGTTCTCTCACTCTCTGAATCTCAAGCGAAGAAGAACAGAGACAGGTAGTTTTTGTGCAGCGCAAGTTCTGCTGCTTTTCGGTTTCTTTGATCCCTTTATTCAGCGATCCTAGTGGTGTCGTAATGCTCGCAACAAACTCCATCGTGCCCGCGCCATCCCACGGGCGAAGTTGTGCAGCTGGCCTACTCCCTATCCGCACGGAGCACACAACGAGACGTGCCCTCATGCGCTAACTGAAAAACGGAAAAAAAGTCTGAATGTTTCTGAAATTACTGAAGAAACCTGAAGAAAACTAACACCTAGCATTATTTTCGCGCAGCTGAAATACCCAACAATCTCCCCCTAATTCAGGTGCGCCCCCTGACGTCGAGGATGCCGATCTTCTTGCACAACTCCTGGAAACGAGTCCGCCCAAGTGCCTTGGTCAAGATGTCGGCCTTCTGATCGCTAGATCGGACGAACTCGACCACCACAGTACCCTTCTCGATATGATCACGAATGAAGTGGTATCTGAGGTCAATGTGTTTGCTCCTGTCGTGCAAAACAGGGTTCTTCCCAAGCGAGATAGCTGATTTGTTGTCAATGAAAATTTTAACTGCCTTCGTACCTTGGTTCAGCAGTTCTCCAAGCATGCGCGCCAGCCAAATTCCTTGGCAGGCCGCGGTTGAACCAGCAATGTATTCTGCCTTGCAAGAGGAGGGCGCCACCACTCTTTGTTTCTGTGATTGCCAACTGATTGGACTGCCACCGAGGAAGAAGATTGCTCCAGAAGTGCTCTTCCTGTCGTCCAGATCGCCGGCCATGTCAGAGTCGCTGAAACCCTCGAGCTCTAGGCGATCACCGCGGCGATAGGTGCAGCCCACAGTGAGCGTCCCAGCGATGTACCGGAGGATGTGCTTCACGGCGGCGAAATGCTCTGAAGTCGGCGCCTCCATGAAACGGCTTGTGAGGCCAACTGCATAGGTTATGTCAGGGCGTGTGTGTACCAGGTACCGAAGGCTGCCGATGATGCTCCTGTAGAGCATGGTGTCGGCGAGTGGCGCTGAGCTCGCCTTGCTCAACTTGCAGTTTGGTTCAAGCGGCACATGGCTCGTATTGCAGCCGGCCATGCCCGCCTTGTCCAGCAGCTTCTCAGCGTAAGACGCCTGGTTGATAGTGATGCCGAGCGTGCTCTGGTGCACCTCGAGGCCGAGGTAGTATCTCAACAGTCCAAGGTCACTCATCTCGAACAGGTGCTTCATTTCTTCCTTGAAACGACGCAGCTCCTGTAGGTTTGCTCCGGTGATGACCAAATCATCCACATAGACACCGACGAGCAGCTGAGATGCTCCGGTGCCGCGCATGTACACAGCATGCTCAGTCCTGCTGCGAGTGAAGCCCAATGATGCGAGGCTGCTGTCCAGTTTGGAGTTCCATGCCCGCGGAGCTTGCCGGAGACCATAGAGCGCCTTCTCTAGCTTGTACACCTTCTCCTCCTCGCCCCGCCGTGCAAAACCAGGGGGCTGCGCCACATACACCACCTCTTCAAGAGTGCCGTTCAGGAAAGCCGATTTCACGTCCATATGGTGCACTTCCCATCCTCGGTGTGCGGCAATGGCCAGGAGTACGCGCACGGACTCCAGGCGTGCAACCGGCGCGAAAACCTCTTCAAAATCCACGCCGGGCCACTGGACGTACCCTTTCGCCACCAGTCTGGCCTTGTACTTGACAACAGTGCCGGCGGCGTCCTTCTTCAGCTTAAACACCCATTTTAAACCAATGGGCTTCTCTCCGGGAGGAAGATCCACGAGCATCCAGGTATTGTTGTCGTGAATCGCCTCCAGCTCATCCATCATGGCGCGCCGCCACTGCTCATGTGGAGCCGCCTCGGCGAAGTTTCCGGGCTCTTCGCCGGCCATGAGGTGCAGCACCTCCTCATCACGGTCCTCGTCAGGTTGCAGTGGCACCCCCCCACGCGTACCAAGGATCTCATCCATCATCCGGTAGCGGTGCGGTGCGTCTGGGTCGTCGTCGTTGTCGAAGAGGTCAGGGCGCTCTGCCGGCAGCGACACGAACACCGGGCCGCCATTCGGAGTAGCAGGAGTCCCACTAGTGTCGCCCGCCATGGTGGCCGGAGAAGGAGTCCTCGAGCCTCCTCCGGATGCGCTGGTCGTGTCCGTGTCAGCCAATCCTGGGGACGCGGCTCGCATGCCCGACGCCCCAGTCGTGTCCACCGGCGCGCTGTCGCTGGCCCCCTCGTACACAGGGTAGTGCACAACGAAAGAGCCAGCCGACGCGCCTGCAGGCTCTTTGCTCCAGTCCCAGCTCGCCTCCTCGTTGAAAACGATGTCGCGGCTCACGTGGACGCGCTTCGACATAGGGTCGTAAACGCGGTACGCCTTGCTGCCCTGTTCATACCCGATGAACACCATGGGAGTGCTTCGGTCCTCCAACTTCTTCAGATGAGGCCGTGCTGTTTTGACATGAGCAATGCATCCAAATACACGAAGGAAATGCACGTCTGGTTTCCTACCGAACCAGGCCTCGAAAGGTGTCATGCCGCGATGCTGCGGGTGAAGCTGCGGTTTAGCACGAACACCGCCGTGGTCACCGCCTCCCCCCAGAAGAACGCCGGCATGTTCTTGGCCTTCATCATGCTCCGAGCCATCGCCACCACCGTCTGGTTGCGATGCTCCACCACACCATTCTGTTGTGGTGTGTAGGGCGCCGTCAGGTGGCGCTGGACGCCGTGGTCGGCGAAGTGCGCGGCGAGAGCGTTGGACGTGAACTCGCCGCCGCGATCGGTGCGCAGCGTGCGCAGCTTGCGGCTTGCCTCCCCCTCAGCGCTAGCTTGGAAGCGCTTCAGAGCAGCCGCTGTCTCGTCCTTCGAGGTGAGGAGGACCAGCCACATGTAGCGGCTGCAGTCATCGACCAGTAGGAGAAAATGACGCCGGCCGCTGGGAGTCGCCGGCGCGATGGGACCGCACAGGTCACCATGTACTAGCTCGAGCTGCTTCTCAGCTCTGTACTTGGCCTTCTGGGGGAATGGGATGCGCCGCTGCTTGCCGGCGAGGCACGCTTCGCAGAGCTCGCCAGTGTGCTCTATGAGAGGAAGGCCACGAACCAGTCCGCCACGCGCCATCCGTTGGATCGCCTCGAAGTGCAGGTGACCCAGGCGGCCATGCCACTTCCAGGCCTCGCCGTCATGACGCAGCGACAGACACGCAGGAGGTACAGGGGTCATGTCCAATTTGTACAAGCGATTGGACGCACGGTGTACCTTTACCAGGAGCTTCTGGCGTGGATCGAAGATCGTCATGTTCCCGCCGCGGAGACGGATGTCGCAGCCGAGCTCGTCCAGCTGCCCCAGGTTCACCACGCTGCTCTTCAGGTGTGGGATGTAGTAGACGTCAGTGAGGGCGCGCTGCACGCCGCCATCCACCTTGAACGCGATCGTCCCGCGTCCTCGGATGTGCACCACCGAGCCGTCGCCGAAACACACAGTGCCGGTGACTCTCTCATCCAGCTCGGCGAAGATGTTGCGATCCCCGTTCATATGGTTCGAGGCACCCGTGTCCAAGAACCAGGTGGTCTCCCGCGGCGCGTCGACGACGCCGGGAGTGATCTCCGCCTGCTGCTCGTTGAGGAAGACGGGGAGCGAGGCCCTTGCCTCCCCCGTGGCCAAGGCCCCTGCCATGGCGGTGGAGACAGGGCCTGGTGTAGGAGAGTCGAGGCCCGCTGCCGTGACCGCAGAGGCCTCCGCCGTGGTGATCCCCACCATCTCCATCAGGAGGAACGCCGGGTCCGCGTCCTCGTCCGCCTGCACGAGGTGAGCTTCCTCGCGCTTCTTATTCCTGCAGTCACGGGCCCAGTGCCCTTTGATGCCGCAGTAGCGGCACGTGTCCTTGTCTCCGCCGCTCTTGTCGACGTTGTCAGCACCGCGCCCGCCCTGCGGACCTTTGCGGCCGCCGCCGCGGCGTCCACCGCGGCCACACCGGCCACCGCGTCGGTTGTTTCCTCGCCCGCCGGAGGACGATCCACCGTCCCCCTGAGCCGAGCGCTTTCGTGCGTCCCACTCCTCCTCGGTGAGAAGCAGGCGGCCGCCGGATTGAGACTCGGCGGCGTTTTCGCTGATCCGGTCTTGCATGACGCGGAGGCGACCAGTGACCTCGTCCAGGGACAGGGTGCTCACGTCGAGGAGAGTCTCGATCGCGATGGCGACCTGCGCGTACTGTTGAGGGACAACGCGCAGGAACTTGGCAACCACGCTGGACTCCTGGACGTTATCGCCGAGGGAGCGCAGGTTCGCGGCGAGGGTGGAGATGCGCATCGAGAAGTCGTCGATCGTCTCCCCGGAGCGGAACGAGATGCTCTCGAACTCGCGCCGCAGTCGCTGTGCGTTTGCCTCTCGCACCCGAGAGGCTCCCATGCGCTAGGACGCGATCGCCTCCCACGCCTCCTTGGCGTTGGCCTTGGCGCCGATCGGACTCACCATGTCCGGCGGGAGACCGCGCAAGATCGCGGCCATGGCCTTGCGCTCGTCACGGAAAGGTGCATCGCCGGTTTCCACGGCAGCCCACCAGCCCTCGGCCTGCAGGTTTACCTTCATGAGCAGAGCCCATTCTGCATAGTTGGTGCGCGTCAACGTAGGGTAGACTCCGGCGGAGCTCGTCTCCCGGATCACCTGTTGGTGCACCACCATCTCGCCGGTGCGGCGAGTCCTGCTCCTGCCCCGGGCTGGCAACACTGCTCTCCTGCACGGAGGAGTCTCCGAACCCTGCCGGGCGTTCGAGCCGTCGCCACCGGACGACATGATCCCGAAGATGACCTGGCTCTGATGCCAAGTGTGGCCGGAGATGCTCGCCGGAACACCTCCCTCTTCTCTCTTTCTCTCGTTCTCTCACTCTCTGAATCTCAAGCGAAGAAGAACAGAGACAGGCAGTTTTTGTGCAGCGCAAGTTCTGCTGCTTTTCGGTTTCTTTGATCCCTTTATTCAGCAATCCTAGTGGTGCCGTAATGCTCGCAACAAACTCCATCGTGCCCGCGCCATCCCACGGGCGAAGTCGTGCAGCTGGCCTACTCCCTATCCGCACGGAGCACACAACGAGACGTGCCCTCATGCGCTAACTGAAAAACGGGAAAAAAAGTCCGAATGTTTCTGAAACTACTGAAGAAACCTGAAGAAAACTAACACCTAGCATTATTTTTGCGCAGCTGAAATACCCAACAGATGTGGCGGTGCTTGAGGGTACATTCATCAGGTAGAATCCCCCGCAAAACCCTCCACCAAAACACTCGTACCTTTGGGATCACTTTGAGTTTCCACAGGGCTGCCCACATCTGTTTATCATCCATTGAAGCACCGGTAGCCGTCCCTTCTTCTAGAGCTATACGCTCGTTTTGATTCACTAGAGCACGGTACGCTGATTTAACAGTGTAGTTACCTGATCGTTCAAAGGCCCAAGCATAGAAATCCTGTCCTCCCCCCCTCCTGATTGGTATATTGAGAATAGCATCAGCATCTAGGGCGATAAAAGTTGTCCTTATGAGATCTTGCCTCCATGACCAATTTTCGGTGTCAATGAGATCCGAAACTGTCTGAACATTAGTGTTAGGAGGTCTCAACAAAGGTTTCATGGAGATAGTTCCGGGAATCCACTTGTCCGTCCATACATCAATGGAGCTCCCGTATCCCACTCTCATAACAAGTCCCGCTTGTAAAGCTTTCCTGCCAGCAATAATAGCTCGCCAAGTAGCGGACGCTGATTTGGGAACAGTAGCATGCAAGAAATCTATGTCATGAAAATAGCGGCCTTTCATTACCCTTGCGCACAGAGAATTAGGGTTCGTCATAAACCGCCACCCATGCTTCCCGAGTAACGCAATGTTAAACTGTTGGGGATCACGAAATCCCATACCACCTGGCACTTTGGTGTAGCCAGATTCTTCCAGGACACCTAATGTAGAGCATTTTTGTCAATGGAGCTGCTCCAAAAGAATTTTGCCATTGGTGACGTCAAACTCTTGCACACCTTTTTTGTTAATAAGAATGTGCTCATAGAGTACGTTGAGATGGCCTATACATAGGGATGTCGGCCAGGTGTATGTGGAGCCGACTTTGCCAACTGTACGTAGTACCCGACATACACAATGCCGAGTATATTTCTTCCTTCGCCGAGCACCCTCCATGCTCGGCATATAATGGTTTTTCCACGAGTGCATGGTGTTATTACTTTACTCCATAATGAAGATTAGTGAAGCTAATAAGCTACAACAATATAAGCCTAGATGTTTGTTATTCGCGCGCGCGCGCACACACACACACACACAAATGTTTGTTGAAGTGTTCATAAAAATGGATGGCTAAAACCATGGATCTAAGAGATGGTCCCTATGTGGATAAAAAAATTAGTGTGCAAGAAAATGCCTTCATGAAAAGAGGAGCATTGTTTTTTTAGAGGGAAAAGGAACATTATTGATGACATTATTTCTTTAGACAAAAGCATGCAGCATTTCCATGTCAGGGTTTAGGGTTTAGAAAAATCCTAACTAAACTGGTACTTCCTCATTAGACGTCGCCAAGTCAGAGGCTTTAATGAAAAATAGTGCAATTGGGTTAAACAAATTTTGTATAATGGTACTATCTCTGCCATAGTCAATGACAGGGTGGGAGCCAACGTTGAAAGTGCAAAAGTGATGAGAGAGGAGACACCTTCTCACTTTTCCTTTTTAATATGGGAGTCGAGTTTTTACTTAAGATGATTTTGAAAGCCCAAAAAATTAACTCATGAATGGCGTAGCACCTAATTTAATTGAAAATGGGGTGGATGTGCTCCAGTATGTGGATGATACTATTATCTGTATTTCTCATGAACCTCACAAAGTTGTGAATTTGAAATTATTTTCTATATGTTTGAGTTTATGTCCATCTTTAGAATTAACTATCTTACGAGCGAGTTTGTTTTCTATTGGTGGTGACAATTGAAAATTGAGGCCGAAATAGAGGCGGAGAAAGGGGAATGAAAAGTTTTTTTGTTTTTTGTTCAATGCAATTAGGTTGAACTTAATTACTTTATGTATGGTTATACTCGTGTTTGCAACGTAGTTTGAGTCAAATTGAGCTATCGATAATCACTTTTTGTTAAATTTGTTTTTACGGAGTTAAGTCTAGGGATCGGCTAGAAACCAATTTTATTTGGCGGTCCAAATATAAGGAGTTAATGGATAAGAGGCCGTAATCCGCCCCAAAAAATTTCTTCCTAAAATTTCCAGTTCACACCGAGCTGTTTCTCCATGAGGTTGCATGCTCGGATCCTCCAGACATCAACCTGGACAATCCAACCACCGCCCGGACATCCGGCTTGCTTCCCAGATTATCTGGCTTCTAACTGACTAAACTGAGTTTTTCTCCATCATTTTTGCCCCTTTTTTCACCCTTCTTCTCCATTTTTCCTTGGTTCTTTGAGGTTTCGAGCTGCGGTTTTCCCGTCTCTTGCTACTCTAAATTATAAGGGATTGGTTAGAAATGCTCTCATAGAGGTGGCAGCTTAGGCAGGGCGGAGCAACGAGGCGCATGCAGTATTGCCTTGAAGGAGCAAGATATTCGACCGATGGCAAAAAGAAAATTGAAGGAAAGTTACAAATAATTGCCCCCAAATTATGGAAGAAATTCTCTTTTTTTAACACAGTATAGACACAAGCGCGCATATATACGCGCATATGCTCACCCCTATGAACACTAACACGCACACCCTACCCTATAAGCACCTCCAAGAAATTGAGCCGGCATATCATCTTGAGATTTACAATGTCTCCTCTCACTGTAAGCGTATCGCCAGAATTCTGAAATAAATTTAAAAATAAATACGAGCACCAGGACTTGAATCCTGATGGGCTAGGGACCACTGTCCTCCTAACCAACGAACCACAGGTTGGTTCGCAATTATGAAAGAACTTGTCAAAAAATCAGAGAACCCGTAAGTCAGAACAATATTTGGGTGTTCCAAAAGAACGGACACGTGCACGTATACAGCCGAGTGTGATGCGTGATGGACGCCGCATAGAACGGAGGTACCGATCATGTGGCATGCAATGGGATGAGCTAGCTAGCGTCTCCCACTTCGGTTCCTTTCGTCGCCTCCCACATTTTCTACAAGGCCAGCCAAGAATTTCTTGCCAGTTTCCTCACTACAAATCAATGCAACGCCAGAGGTCTGCCCTTCGTCTCCATCCATCCACACGTCTATATAGTACCATAATCATCTTCCAAGAACTTGCACATGAGACAATATTTTATTTCGTCTTCCTCTGCAATAGTGGCTCCCAAAATATGATGGCTAGCACATTACGTCGACGTATAGTCAAGACCGATCAAGGAAAAGTTCGGCGTACACCGTACGTTGTGTGTGTGTGACGTGACGCCTCGATCGTGTAGCAAGCTGGCAAGTCTGTCACGTGAGGATCATGCATGTGGAAGTCTTGTCTAAGAAAGAAAGAGCGCCAGTCAAGGCTAGAAGAAAACTTGCACAAGCAAGCGAACGTGTGCGTACGCATGGATAGATATACATCAAGAACGTGAAATATGGCCCCTTTCCCACAACTAGCTATACAGGATATTTCAGATATGCACATTAACTGTCTTCATTGTTCTTATGAAAGTTGGCAATGAAAGTTTGGTTGTTCCCCACATATGCCATGTGGTGCACATTAATTGCGTCTAACCTGATTCCCATAATTTTATGCCAAATCCAATAATACAACATCTCAACCTGAAATTTTGCACGGGCACCACCGATTTGTGCATCTTGAATGACAAAAAAATCAGCTTTAAAAAAAGAATCTGTTGTCCTATTTTATTTTAGGGTTCTTGGGGTGCAGATGTGCCCACGCACCGAATTGAATTAGCGATGTTGTTGTTGTTGCTGCTACTACTACAATCATTTTTATTATTCAAAGTCGAACTATGAACTAGTTTTATCTAACAGCCCGACTATGAGACTACTTGTACTTAATACTACTTGACAGGTTGGAAAATATGTTTTTTTTTTGCATGAGACTAGTCAAAATGTTTGACTGGTCGGCAACGGGATAGGAGAAATCCTAACTTCAATCAACAATTGATTGTACTCCCTCCATTTATTTATACAAGGTTACTGTGGGATATACGTTTTGCATCTATACAAGGCCAACAACAGTGATCGAGGAAAGAATTAATGATATTTTCTCGTAGTAGTAACATGTTTAATACTTGTATACATGCTATCATAATGACACTAGCTACTTCCTCCACTCAGTTTCCTTACATGCATGTTGCGTATTAATGATCCCATTAAACGAAAAAAAGTTAACTTGCAAAATATGCATTAAATTTTACCTTGATACCTACAATCTAAGTTTGTGGCCTTGTATATAAAAATGGAGGGAGTGTGCATGTTGAATTTTCAAACACTTATTTTTTACAAACTTGTCAAATCCAACCAACTCAAAAACCGAACAAATGAAGGTTTAAATCCTCTAATCCCTTGAGTGCCACCATGAGACATTCATATCCCTGGTTTCTCACAAGACGATCCTCGATCCCACCCTCCTAATCTCGTTACCATTCTGCATGGTCACCAATGTTCGCCGCATCTCATAATGGAAAATTTAAAATCCGCTCAACAAAGGTTGAGAAGATGATTGTTATAGTAGTAAGTTGGTATTAGGAAGAGGTGACGGCAAGAGGTTCATCAAACCATAGCTGCCTCAATAGAACGTCACCGGTTAACTCACAGCTCGGAGATGAAGATGGAGGGTAGTGGTGCACTGGAAAAAATTTGAATTGGTTTTCAGCACCCACAAAAAACACCACGAGACATACTTATAACATTCAACCATTTATTTATTATTGGTCAACATACAAGGCACAGTCATTCATATGCATATATGTGACATGGCACATACATCCAAGTAGACTAGTAAGAGTAGTCCTTGTTCCTTATTGATCCCAGTTATTATACTTTTGATCCTTCAACGCGTCCTAATCTAAGGGCAGAGGACGATCTGGTAGTTGGTTCCGGCTGGGCATGTGAAGGTGCTGGTCTGGTCGTCCTTGGCGTAGCTGTAGGCGTCTGGGCACTTCCCCTTGAAGAACTTCGAGTAGTTGGTCGGCGGGCAGTTGTGCTCGAACTGGCCCCGGCAGCAGTAGGTGTCGCCGCCGAACTTGCCGCACGCGCTCGCGCACCCACCGGGCACCTGCAGCTCCTTGAGGCACTCCTTGGTGATGTCCGTGGCGCAGCGCGCGGCGCGGCACGAACCGCCGACGGGCTCGAAGTTCATGGGCACGTTGAACCCGTCGATGACGGACAGGTCGAAGAAGTCCTTGTTCCCGCCCTGGCCCAGGGTGTACTCGGCCAGCGTGGTGGGCTGCTGGCCGGACACCCTGCAGGCCAGCGTGCCGCCGCAGTCGCCCGTGATGCACCGGCCCCGGCCGCTGCCGTCGAAGGTGCACCCGGTGCGCGGCCACACCCTGGCGCCCGCGGTGCCGGCGGGCATGTTCAGCGCCCAAGACTGGCCCGGGTCGAGACGCACGCCGCCGCCTGGGAGCGCGCCCGGCCACACCGTGTAGGAGCAACGGTTGACGACGGTGATGGTGGCCGCATCTGCGGCGGTGGCGACGGCGAGGACGAGGGCGATGAGGTGGAGGACGCGAGTGGACGCCATGGATGATGCCGCTCTTGTTGTTCCCGGGAGTACGACTTGTGACGGTAGCTTGTGTGCGTACCGCGGTGGTGAATTGTGGCTTGCTGCTCTCGCCCGCGCGGAGGTATTTATAGCCGCAATGCTGCCTGTTGCTAGTATATAAAGTTAGGTTGCATGCGCGTCGTGCTCAGTCCAAAGCTGCTGGCTGGCTCGACGTTTTCCACGGTCGCGTTTGGCAGCATGCAATATGGCATGTATGATTCTAGTAGAATCCAAATTGTGCCACCTCATGTATGCTTGCAGCAGTGTACAATGCACCAGATGTGAGTCAAATGTTTGAACGGCTATATCACTTCTTACTAGTAGAGGCCTAATGAAAGGACGATCAAAATGAAGATCTGTGTGCCAAGTGTTTTTGGCCGTTGGATCGGCATCAGTCCCAGGTGATGTCATCTGTTATGCTTCATAATTACCTGGGGCGTGTTTGGTTATCTGCATTGATTTTTAGAGGTTGAATGAAAAAAGGGATCATACTGAGTGGAGCCAGATTGAGAAGATACGGGAGCAACTACAATAGAAAACAGCCTTGTGGTAGAAAAGTAGAAAAAACTGTCCTGGACCGTCCGATCGAACATGGATGGCTCATATTCTAGTGGTGGGTCTATGGGCTCTTCTTTGCAGAATAGTCCCTCATTTCTAGCCTTTTTTGCTTCGATCTGCTCTCTTCTTTTGACCTGTCATCTCCTTCTCCTTCCTTCTGATGCGAGCAGCGGCGGCCGAGGCTCGAAAAGAATCCCCAATCCTAATGGCGAGCCCATCTCCCTCTAGCTTGCCAATGACAACGGCGGTGTAGATCATGTACCTAGATCGGCGATCTTGGCCACTGTAGGCACCGTTCCATCTCCGCCCCGACGAATCTAGGTCGTCTCGTCGTTGGCGGTCGGGCTGCCCGGGCGGACCTCTTCTGTGCTGCACTGCAACGCTGGGCGAGCAAATCTCCAGGTATCGTTCTCCGGCGTCTAGAGGACAACCTCGATCTACCATTTGTCTTACCCCATCCAGTCAATGTCCACAGGTGGCTCCTCGATCTACTATTTTTCTTGCCCCATCCGGCCATTCTCCACAGGTAGCCCCCCTACCCCCATGCCTAGCTAGGACATCTACTGACGGCAGAGAACATACCTCGAGTCTTCAGGAATACAGGTTTCCCATGCGCCAAAATGGTTATTTCAATTGAGATGAAATTAGGAAAACAGTACAATCAGCCACATTGCCTTTTTTCTTGTTCCATCATATAAGTATCTTGAGCGTTGGTCCCCACCTTATTAAGCATGATCCATTATATGAAATTGTAGAAAACATTATTACTGACCCATTCTAGTTGTTGCGATGAGAGAATCACACTTCATTATTTTCAGGACGTCTGGAGACCCCTCACACATGTGATCGAATGTAGATGAAAAGAGCGTAAGAACTAATACAATGGAGTACCATTTTTGGGAATAAATGATCACCCAATGGTAAGTATCTTCCAGTTGGATCTATGGTTATTTTTTCTTATTCCCAGACAGCTTTCTATATTTTGCTGAGAGAGAGAGAGAGTGTTAAGTTTTCATCATACATGAACAAAAAGAAAGAAAATATTTTCAGTTTGCTTGAACCAAAAAATGCTGCTGCATATTCTTTCTTCTATTGCCTGTAGCCGAGGATAGTACAATGATTGTACCGCAGCCTCACTCCCCAACGCCACACTCGTCGACTCCGTTTGTAGCTAGCCCTGACCTCTGTAGTTTAACTAGCAGCAGAGCACCTGGCTTGTGTAGCAGCCATTCAAATATTCTGCTATCACTTGTTGCGTGCCTGCCCCAACAACAGAACAGAAGCAAGTATATATCCTCTTTGTTCCTCAACATGTAAATAGGTCAGATCGTTCGATGTATTATTGTTGTTGTTGTTGTAAAACAATATGTTGCCGATCCATTGCTTGAGGAATTTGATGATTGGGCTTTATTTTCGTCTGTTAATCTGATGTACTAGTATTAGTACTCAAGGATGAACTTGACAGCAAGGAAATCAAAACAAGGACAATAATTCTTTCTGCCAAATCAACCCACAACATGCTAAGCAGCGAGTCCATGAGCACCAACACGTGCACATCTAGCTACCTCTACCTAATGGGCCCTTAGCAAAACAGTGAGCCGTGTAACTAGCGAACAAACAGCAACCATTCAAAGATTAGCAGTAGCCCCGCGAGAAGATTAGGAGGTGAGTGAGCAGAGGGACAAGGAGGTGCTACCTTCTGTGGTGCGCCGTCGTCGTCGGGCATCGTTTTGCTTGAGTGAAACAATTTTGTTAGCTTTTTGCTCTTTCCTCATTTGGTTGTAATAACACTCTGATTGTAAAAAAAACTGCAAAAATTGTACCTTTTTGTATGCAAAAAATAAGCTCTTTGTGTGTATCTTTTTAGTTTGCAACCTTAACTTTGCAGTCTTGGAATTGGAGCTGATTTCTCATTTTGTTATATTCAAGGTGACCAAACAATCAGTTGTTTGGAATTTGGCATAGAACACAATGTCTACTTTTGGTATGATGGATAGATCGGAGTTTGTTGACTAGTACTAAACTCGCCCCCACCATTCTGTTGGTGCATCTCGATCTGAAATGGGGGGAAGTAGTGCAACATCACCTTTAGGAGAGCCGACTGTTCCAATAATCACAAACTGTATACCAACACTATCAGGTAAGAACACATGGTCCCAAAAGGCAAGAATATCTTGTCATTAACTAATATTCTGTTTATTGCTTTGTTATTTATATGTGGGAAACTATTACTTTGGAGTAAGAATGAAATGGGATCTCATCAAACATACCACTCTTCATTGAACATCTCGACTTGTATAAGCAATGTCATTTTGCTCTAGGCTCACAAAATTTCCTGCGATATGAGATTCCCGCCCTAAAATATGTTAGATCAGTCAACATAATCAGACCTTGAACAAACACAGATTTATTATTAAATGAAATGTGGCTCCATGCTAGTTAACATGTATAATCATGGTTTGGCAGTCTCAAATTCAGGAAGCAATTTATATGGTCTCTGTTTGATGAAGAAATATTATATGAAAATATGGGTATTTTCCCCTTTCTTTCTTTGATGCATTCTAAACCCTCGAACTATGTCTACTACCACATCAGGCATCCCGATCAAGTATCCTAGCTAGTTTGTCTAGTACCAATTGTACGTTAGTTTGACCCTTGCAGAAATGAATTGCCTAGGAATACATGTCATATTTATTCTAGATAGTAAATATATCCAAATGATTTAGCATGGTTATATTGCATTCGAATCATCTTTCCATTCACATATTCGAGAAATTTCATCTCCCCTGGCAGAATTTATACCTGACCAAATTATTATTGCAAGTTTAGTGATGATATTAATTAAGTGAAGTGTACAAATGACTATGCAGCGTACAGTTCTCTTCCTGCTAGTCAAATGATATTATTAATGCATACTCATTAGATTAGCTCGGGAGCAAATATTTTAAGTACGGATGTGTGACGTCTTGTGCTCAAACTGATTCCTATATGTTTGGTGTCATCTTTCCAGCACATAAACCTCGATCAGCAAGAAGCACGAGCACCGGAGGCAAGCGCTACAACTTTTATATTCTCTGCGTTCAAGATAGCACAACACTAGAATTAAATGTTCATGCCATGTTATGTATTGCATGTCTCGTGTGTATCTTCTGCTGCTCGATATTGATAATGTACTCAGAATTAGTGAGTGAGATGGACCAGAGTGACATGTACTAAAATATTTGTGCCTGAGATGGTTTCACATGAACTCAGATCTTTATGCCTGAGATGGTCTAACTAGACGTGTGCTCAACTATTTATGTGTGGGGTGGTCCAGTTTCACATGTACTCAGATCTTCATGCCTGGGATGGTCTAACTTGACGTGTGCTCAACTATTTGTGTCTGGGATTGGTTCAGTTTGACATATACTTGAATGAGATGGCTTAAATTTCACATGTTTACAAATATTGTGATGGATATTGGCAAAATTTAGGGGCCAACATGTTCAATTTTTGCTTGTAGAAGCCACTATTTGTACTCAGTATACATGCAACAGATATGTGCAAAGATGGGGCCTCAGCGTTGAGAGGATTTGAAAATTAGTCTTATTTATTGAGGACAAAATGATTGAATATGAGAAAGTTGAGGTGATTATTGTAAAAAATGTGTTTTATATCTACATATTAGCAGGGGGGTTTCCATAAAATGTCCATGAAGTGGACTGGGATGTCTCCACTAGAATATGGGCCATCCATCTTCCATCTGACGGTCCAGGATGGATTTTTCTATTTTTCTATCACAAGGCTGTTTTCTAGTAGTTGTCCCCAGAAGATACAGGGCAAAATATGACGTTTGCATGTTGTTTGGTTGACTATATATGGCGTCTCTGCATTGTGGAAGCAATTTCCAGTTGATGTTTGGTTGCACATATGCATGGCGATTAGGAGTTAACAACTACACTTGAACACAGAGATTACACTAGAATGCACGCATGACAACACACACACACATTTACATGAACAACACACGCATACGTGCCAGCACACCCACACGTTCGCAAAGAAGCGCTCGCAATGAACAGCACACAGCGTGACAACACTCTCATAAGTTCGAAGCACCGGTGTACCGTACACTGGGGAAATTAGAAGGAACTACTGAGATGTATACATATTTGTCTACGGCCATTGAAATAGAATACATACAACACGGAAGTCGAGTGTAAGGGACAACTGAAGCTACTCGTCAAAGGAAACTCACATTGTGAACTGTGCTTGATGAATTTATCAAAATTTAGCTTCAAGCATAAAGACAAAATTGAACATCTACATTCAATGAAACCACAAACCAATCGTCTGAATGGAACCACAATGTCACCTTGCATCCTTTTCATGTACAACTTATCTCCAATTGAAGAACGGTTGTATAGATTAGAAGAGACTAGTGAACGGGATTAGAGGTGAAAAAGATTACGTGGGTGACATGCATATTACAGTACACTGGTCATATGTAGATCTACTCATCGATGATTCAGAACCCGAAAGTCGTGTCACAACAAGGTGAAGCTACTCATTAAAGGAAACTTCAAGCGGCCGACCGTGTGGCACGAATTTATCGAAATTCTTCTAAAAAGGATCCAAATATGAACACCAAATTCAAGCATATACAGTGAACGAAACACGATCTAATCATCTGAATGGAATCAGAATATTGTGGTACATCTTTTTCGTGTACAACTTATCTCGAATTGAAGCACGGTTGTGCAAAAAATGAGAGACTAAGTGAAGGAGATTAAGGAGGTGATTACCACAAACCATGTGCAAACACATAATGACAGAGTCACCCACGTGCGCTCCACGACTGTATGAGTAAGCCGCCTGTTGAGCCACCGATGTCTGAAGAAGCTCTCCAACCCTTCGTATTTCCATCACGGCTGGAGACTCGCCTACAACTGGGAGAGCTGCCAATCGCATAGCAGCAGCAATCGTATTATCCAGGGGGTTAGAATAATGACCCGGCAGTGTCGGAACATGTTGAGGCGGAGTCAAATTCAAACGAGGTGGGTCTACAGCACGTGGTTGAACCGGCGCTCCGGTCACGGGTGCCTCAGCAACACGGTTTACCATGGGCGGGTCACTGGTTCCTGCCCTAGGTGTATTGAAGAGGTTCCTAGCCTCAAACTCTGTGGGTAGACGGGTCTGATGCCTCCTCCTCATAATGGCGTTTGAAGCGTTCTATTCCAAGGTAAGCCGGAACAACTCTGCCTGAATCCGTTGTGTCTCGGCGTCCAAAGCAGCTCGCTCCGTTGCCATCCTAGCATTCTCAGCATTAAATTCCTCCTTGGCTTGAGCCACCTCATCTCGCAATTTCGCCACATCCACCTTATGTTGTGCTTGATTCTCTGGTGTCACCTCTGCAGTCAATAAGGTCGCCAAAGCCTCCAAGAGCTCGGATAACACTTGAGCCGGCGGGCGCGCAGAGCCGCTAGCCCCAGTTGTCGCCGCGGACGTTGAACTGGAGGTCATAGCCGCAACAGTCGTCGAGTTGAGCACTGGTTGTGTGCCGTCCATGAAGATTGCAACTCTGTTCAGCGGCTCGTAGGGGTCCGGAATACTGTCACCATCGGAACAGCCCCCAAGCACACCATCTTGCGATTGATATATGGAATCGGTCTCGTCGGTTGAGGACTCATCACCAGAATAGATGACCGCCTCTCCACCGGACGCAGATCCTTCCTCAAGATCCACTCCTTGAGTAAAACCCACAAAAACGTGCTTTACGGCGGCTTGAACCTTGGCGGGTCGTGCACGCTGAGCCGTCTTGACGATGTCGGTGCAGATGTCCAGCTCAGGCTCCGACTCACCGATCTTGTCGATGAAGACGTGGGTTCCACCAAAGGGGACCCGGTACCCGTACTCGATTGAGCCGGCCTCGGGGCCCCAGACAGTGTCGTCGATTTAGAGCTTACCGCGGCGGCTTTTAGTCATCCGGCCGACGGCGTATCCCTTGATCCCTGCGAAGTTGCCTTTCAAGAACTCGAAACCACCATGTGTTGGCCCCACGGTGGACGCCAACTGTCGTGGACTTAACACGGCAGATGCCCTAGAGAAAGGACTTACGTGTGGAGTCATTGCAGCTAGGTCAGCTTGAAGGGATTAAACGGGACAAAGGACACAGAGAGTTTACCCACGTTCGGCCCCTCTCAACGAGGTAAAAGCCTACTCATGCTTTAGGTTGTATTTCTTGGGTTCCGATTACCAGGGAGCGAATACGCTTGACCTAGTTCTTGATGAGTTGTTTCTTGAGTTAACCCGCTGCCGGGTCACCCCTTTATATACAGGTAGATGCCCGGCGGCTTGCAGAGTCCTGGCCGGCTCATACTGATCGAATCTCGGGCAAGTAACATACCGATGGACAAAGGGAATTACATATGTTGTCATAACGGTCCGACCGATAAAGATCTTCGTAGAATATGTAGGAGCCAATATGGGCATCCAGATTCCGCTATTGGTTATTGACCGGAGAGGTGTCTCGGTCATGTATACATAGTTCTCGAACCCGTAGGGTCCGCACGCTTAACGTTCGTTGACGATATAGTGTTATATGAGTTATATGTTTTGGTGACGGAATGTTTTTCGGAGTCCCGGATGAGATCACAGACATTACGAGGAGTCTCAAAATGATCGAGAGGTAAAGATTAATATATAGGATGATGGTATTTAGACACCAAAAGTGCTTTGGAACGTATCGGGAAGGAATCGGGTCACCGCAAGGGGTTCCAGGCACCTCCCCCCTCCCGGGCAAGTTATGGGCCAAAGGAGGGGACCGACCAGCCCACAAGGGGGCTGGTGCGCCCCCTTCCTTGTTTGGCCAGCCCTAGAGAAGGAAAAAGGAGAGGGCTAGCCCCTCCTGCCTTTCCCTCTCATGGGAAGAAGGAAAGGGGGGCGCCGGCCACCCTCCCATGCGTTTCCCGCACTCCAAATAAGGAAATGGGGCGCGGCTTGGGAGGGACCCCAAGTAGGATTCCTCCTACTTGGGCGCCTCCTTTGGTTGCTCCTAGCACACAACAGATAATTGCCTAGCCGTGTGCGGCGCTTCCTTCATCGTTTACACCCCCGGTCATATTTTTGTAGTGTTTATGCGAAGCCCTACGGAGATCACTTCACCATCACTGTCACGATGCCATCATGCTGCTGGAACTCATTGATGTCTGCTAGACTACGTCGGTATTTCCCCAAAGAGAAAGGGATGATGCAGCACAGCGAAGGTAGGTATTTCCTCAGTGATGAGACCAAGATTATCGAACCAATAGAAGAACCAAACAACACTACGTAAACAACACCTGCACACAAATAACAAATTACAAAGTTGCAGATACATTTTTGAAATTATGAACAACATTCAAAATTTACAAACATTTTATGAAAAGTGAAGAAATTTAAAAAATCCTGAACATTTTTTATATTTGCGAACAAAAACTGAAAGCAGGAAATTGTACTAAAGTTCTGAACAATATTGAGAAAATGCAAACATTTTTCAAAGTTTCAGAATATTTCTTGAATTTATGAAAAAAGAAGAACATGAATATTTTTGAAATTATTAACAAAATTTAGTAACGGAGAAAAATTTAAAAATCCCAAGCATATTTCGATTACACGAACATTTTTTAAATACGTGAATATTGGAAAACGCTAACATTTTTGTAAACCAAACAAAAAACAGGCTAGTTGTCCCCTCCCGCGCATTCATATTGGGCCGGTCCATTAGCGGACGGGGACAACCAGCTTGTTTCTTTCATTTCGTTTATTTTATTTTTGCAACTTTAAAATAATTTGAGACTTCAAAAAAGTTATAAACTTTAAAATAATGAATTTTGGAAAAATGATCCCGAAACCATTAAAATTGTAAAAAAAATATTCGTGTATTGCAATATATTCCACAATTTGAAAAAAAAATGCGAATTATAAACATGCTCACCATTTTTTGCAAATGTTCGCAAAAAAAGATAGTGAATTTCAAAAATAATGTTCATGGATTCAAAAAATTCTCACAGGGTCAAAAAAAATTCCCGTTTCGAAAAATTATTCATCAATTCAATAAAGTGTCATCGGTACAGAAAAATGCACATAATTGCAAAAAACATAAGTTCGCAAAATTTTCATTATTTAAAAATATTTTTCAATTCAAGAAATGTTCACAGCTTCATAAAAAATGTTTGCGATTTCGATAAATGGTCATGAATTTGAAAAATATTGACAATTTCAAAATTTTGTTTATGTATTTCAAAAAAAAGTTCACCAATTTTAAAAGATGTTTGCAACATGAAAAAGCAAAATAAAATAGAAAACTAAAAAGAGAAAAGCGGAAGAAAACACTGGAAGAATCAAAATCTTGTTCAAGGAAGGTTCAAGAGCCTTCCCAAAACCGCTATGGGGAAGAACTCGGAAAAGGCCAGCCCAGAAGAGGACCACACGCACGAAGTGTGAACGAAGCGACCTACGCGCGGAATATGATTCGCCATCTGTTGCAACAAACGACGGATAGGATTTCCCAGGGAGTTCCTATGTGCCGCACTCTTTGCGGCACGACTGGACTGACCAAGGGGTGTATTGTAGGTGGTAGCCTACCATGTAGCAGGATGACTACTTAAGCAGCTGTTTTTCTAGTTTTTGGTTCTATTTGGTGTAGGGAACATCATGATTATTTTTCAAATTTTGTGCACATTTTTTGAAAAATTGTGAATCTTTTCTTTTCAAAATCTGAGCAATATTTGAAAAATTATTAGTTTCCCATATATTTTTGAACATTTTTTATGGCTCGAAAAAATTTCATTTTTTCTGACAAAGTAGGAATTCATTTCAAAAATACAGTACTAATTTTAAAACTTGGTTTCTTATCATAAGAAAACAATTTTAAAATTATGAACATCCTTAGAAATTTGAACATTTTAAAAAACTAGTAATTAAATTTAAATCTCCAGAACAAATTTTAAATTCTACATATTTTTTGATTTTTTTGAAATTTTAATAAAATTCTTAATTTCCAAATAAATTATGAAATAAGAGTGAGTATAGTAACTTTTGAACGATTTTTAGAGAACACAAACAATTTAGAAATTACAGTGTTTCTGATAGTGAACCATTTCTAATTTTTAGGAAAACATAGAAAAATAAAAAGAATATGAAAATATAAAAAAAGGAAGTAAAAAGTGTAAAGAAAGCCGAAAAGGCCAATAAAGAAAACTAATAGATAAAGAAGAACCCAAACAAAACATCTAGAAGGTTCTAAAACCCTAAAACAAGATCTAAAATATTCACATAACCAGAATACCTATACAACATAACGGGCTAAAAATTGGGCCGGCCAAGTGACTCGCTGTCATCATTATGTGTGTGCAACTAGTGGACATTTTGACAATTAATTCCTCAAATAAGAAGAACAAAGACACACGAACGTATATTTACTTCTCAATCCAAATGTGCTGTCAAGCACTTTTGAATTTTGGACATTTGGGCCCGCGCATGTCTTTGGCAAACCCAGTCTGTTAAAGTATTTTTAATTAAAATGCTTATAGCAATAAATTATTAGTTAGATAATAGGGTAGCCAAAATTATGAACGCAAAAGACTATAATCAAATGGAAAATTGCAGAAAAAATAATATGCCTCAAATTTCTGGCATGGATATGGATAACCAGATTACTAGAATATTCGCCAAAATTCTGGCTCCGCTCGTACGCCGAAAAGTCAGGGACATCGTCAGCCACCCTTGCTCCCGAATCGTTTTTCCTCTACATCGCACTCTCCCCTGAAACAGAAGCTGCGGAGTGGATCACATTTTCTCTGACATGTCGGCGGCGGGGACAAGAAGATGGCGCGACAGTTGCACAAGGCGGCGATGGCAGATGGATAACGACTGCATGACATGTAGGCTCATCAAGCCTCTCGCGCGCCTCTCAAGCTTGTGCATCTCTCCACAGGGCGAGCAGGTTTGCGCTTCCTCGATCTGTACCTCAAGCAATGAGGCCGTGCGGATCGTGGGTTCCGCCGGCGGTGGCTTAAGGCTCGGGGCAGCAAAGGCTATAGGGGCATGCATCGACTACAGTAGCGCGACGGGGCGGTGTTGACTGAGGGGCCAGCAAACCAAGGGGCGCGTGCTGGTCTGAAACTACGTCATGCTTTCTCTCCAGCGACAACCTTCTATCTCCACCTCAGCCTGCTCCTCTCCAAGTATTGTGCGGTGGTCTATGATGTGAAATTATTCGGTTAAAATCCTTCATGGTCAATGCAGGAACCTTTTTTTATGCTTAAATAATTTTACTAGTACGTATACTAGTTAAAAAGGCCACCACAAACCCTATCCATCACTAATCTCTCAAACCAAACACTTGAATGGCGATGTGCAACCATCTCTCATCCTTAGAACCAAACAAAATATGGGCTAACCTCACCAACCCAACCAAACAAAATAAATGGCTATCGGTAGCTACCTGGCTAGGGATGCCCATAACCACCCTAGCACGTCCACTGAGATATATCATTTCAGTGAGGCATTGACTAGTCGGCACCTTGCCGGTTTTTCCCATGTTTTATGTTGGCACCTAGCCTAGAACTGTTTGGGAGCCGATCTCGCCCCCGCGCCGCTCTCCCAGGAGCGGCTCGGGCGGACCTGCACGTCGCCGCGGCCGGCTCCCTCCCGCCTCCTCCCCCACCTCGCCACTGCCATAGGGCGCCGCGGGCAAAAGCCCGCACGGCGGCGGCGGCGGTGCTGTCTTCTCTCGCGCACCTCGACGGATCTCGATCGGCGGCAACTGATGCGTGTACGTCGGCGGTGCAGGCCTAGGAGCAGGGCGTGGTCCTGTGCCTTACCTCGCATGCCGGGGTCACCTTCAACGATGCTGGAGGCTGGCAGCTGCGGCTGGGAGCAGCGACCGGTTCTCGCGGCGACCGGATGCCGGGGCGGCGCCCCTGGAGCTTGGCGGTGTTCCTGCTCGCACTCGGCGAGCGGTGGCGGGGCGTGGGGCGCGCGGCGGCGGGCCTCGGCAAGTGGTGGCGGGCGCTGGGCTCGCGGCGGCGCTTCGACGTGTGCAGGCGGCGGCGGCCCCTGTGCGCGGTCGACGACTCCCTCTCCGACCCAGACGATGCGGGGGTGGCGGCGGCCCGGCGTGGACGGCGATCTGGATGCGGTTGGGCCGGCGGCTCGCTGGTCTGCCGGAGATCTAGGGGCATCATCGTCTCCGACTCAATCTGCTTCGGTTTGTGTTAGATCCGGTACAGGGAGATAGTCATCATCTCCCGATGTTGGCTACATGGATCTGGCGGCGACGGCTGGACCCTTGGTCTAGTCTTCGACAGAGAAGGCGGCGGTCCGAACACAAGAAGCGGATGGAGTTCTTCGAACAGATCTGGATGAAAACCTGCTCTTGGCTAGATGCCAAAGCCGGCGATGGCGGCGCTCTACGGTGTCGTTTCCTTCTTGAAGGCATCGCCGTGGAGAAGTTCTAGACTATGATCTGCTACCTCTGGGGAAACCCTAAATCGATAGATCAGAAGACGGCGGCACGTTTGTGTCGTTTCCCCCTTGGGGGCGTCTTTCTTGGAGGTGTACGCGGGCTCGAGGGACCGGCGGACGACGTGTTTGGTGGAGCGGTGCTTCATCATGCACATTGATGGTGACAGATCTTGATGGCTTGGCGCTCTGGAGATTAGGCGTCTGATATGCGATGATGGACTCGTGCAGGAGGGTGACGCTGTCTGGCGTCGTGGTGGCGTCGACGGCAGCTAAAACGGGCAATGTAGATGCAGCAGTACATCACTGAAGATGGATTGGTGGCAGGTGACTGCAGCGGCTTCATACCCGGCAAGCGTCCTGGTTGAGGAGTGCGCCGGACTGGTGGTGTCCCATACCCGACAGGCGTCCTGGTTGGGACCTTAGGTCTTAGATGTTAGGTTTGGCTGCGAGGTCTGTTTGGTATTAGGCCCAGACTATCAGCATCCATTCATCAACTGGATAGGAGTAACGACAGATGTTGCTTAGACGGTGGCTTTAGTCTTACTATTGTATGACTTTGTAAGGTCTTATATGAATAATTAATAAAGTGGCTGCATACATCATCCAGATGCAGAGGCCTGGGGTCCTCCTTCATATCTAAAAAAAGAAAAACAGTGTGAATGTCAAGTGGGGAGGGAAGGGCGGTACTGTGGCTCAATGACTCTTGAGATGTACTCCCTCCGTAAATTAATATAAGAGCGTTTAGAATACTAAAATAGTGATTTAAACACTCTTATATTAGTTTACAGAGGAAGTATCATTTTGCTTAGTGCTCCTAGTAGTGACTGATAGCCATAATAATACCATCAAGCTCCGTGGACTAGTCTCATCTTGTTTGATGGTCCTAGCTAGTAAAGAATGTTGAGCTCTGTCATCAAGTATTCAAGTTTAGCTGGCCTACCGTGATGTGCATGCTAACTAATCTTGACTTGTGTGGAGAGAAAAAGAACAGCAAGCTACTAATAACTTCATTGTAGATAAGAAAATTAGGTGACCATCTCCATCCTGGATGTCCGTGGCGCACGACGGCGAGGAGAATTATTTGTACAATAGCAACGTGCAGCTACGAAGTCCTCGCTTGCACACGTTATCCTTGCTGCATGTTGGTCTCTGAATTAACAAAGTCTATGCAACTCGTATGCCATCTGATTCTACGTGAAGATTTATAAGAATTTTTCCCGTTTGATTGATTTATTTTTTATTTTTTCCATTTTGAGTATCTTTTGATTTTATCCACACCCGTGCAACAAGTCGCCTAGCGTGAGCAACTGAAGTTGCATGTCCGTGTACTGACGCACAACTGCATGTCAAGTGGTCACGCGCAACTACGGTTGCACGCCGAACTGCTTGTCATTTTTAAAATACACAGTGATATTTTTTAAACACACATTGAACATTTTTCAAAAACATGTCAATTTTTTTTTCTAAATACAAGGTGGATATTTTTTTAAAATGTGTTGATCATTTCCTAAAGTACACGCCGACATTTTTAAAATACATTGTGAAAACGTTTTGAACACACTTCTTTTAAGCGCGTCGAAGATACTCTGAATGCATGATGAACATTTTTAAAATTTATTGAACATTTCGTTTGATATATATTTAATTCTTTTACAAACATAACGATCATTTTTAAACACATGATTATTATTTTTCTTTCCCAAAAAATACAAACAATTTATGATACATAAATGATGAAATTATAGTACACAATGAATAAACTTTTAATCCATGATGATTCTTTTTTTTAAATGCATGACAGGTATATTTTAGTACACTATGTTTTTTAAAGATATAGAATGCACATTTTTAATACATGGTGAATATTTTCTAAATATATGTTGAACATTTTTAATACAGAATGAACACTTATCAATATATGGTTAAATGTATTGAATTACACTACGGATAATTTTGAAAAACACAACGAATTTTCTAAATACACGAGGAACAATTTTTGAGTTCTCTGATGAACATTTTTTTAATACAGGATGAACACTTTTTAAAAAGTGTTCACACAATTAAAAAAAAATCCATGTGTAACTATAAAAAGTGTTTACGCATTATGAACATTCCATATTACACGATAAACATGTTTGAATTACGCTATGAAGAAAAATTGGTGCACAAAAGAAAAGATTTCAAATTACAAATTTTAAAAAATATGTGATGATTTTTTAGCATGATGAATATTTTTGAACACATGTATAGTATTTTTCTAATACACATGAACTTTTTCTATATCCCAGAACATTTTTTTGATCTACGTGAACACATTAATATTTTTAGCTCGTGTATTTTACCCAAAAGAATAGCAAAGTGAAAATAAAATTTAAAGATAACCGAAAAGAAAAGAAATAAAATAAAATAATGGGTGTTTACTCCACTAGCATATTTTCAAAGTGGGTAGCTAACTTTTTCTGGTTTAGAGGAAGTATATGTTGCTGGCCCTTTTTACTCATGAAAAAGAAATCCACAAAATAGGAGGGTCCACCGTACTATACATCCCGGCATGTGCAGCCCACGAGAGATGTTCACTCACGGCTTCGTCAACTCTCCGTTACCGAACAGTAAATGCCACCTCCAACATCGCGCTCTTTCACTGGTCCACGTAGGATGAGTATGCGAGCTCGTCCACCATATCGCCTCTCTGCGTGCAGCTATATGTCTCTTCAAGTTAGCTACAAAAGATAGACAAAAGGTAGATACAAGTGGATAACAGAACACAAGGATTGAAAAAACTTGGGTGGACAAAGGGGATTCTAATAATTCATTGCAATGGCAATTGCACAACTGGGTTTTTTCTTCAAAAATGAGGTTAAATCCGTGGCCTCAGAGTCGCCTTTATTATATTATTCAACAAAGTTTAACAAAACAAATACATTGATCAACTCAAAGCCATCTTCCTGACAACCTATGTCGCTACACCTATAAACTTGACGATGTGGCATGACCTTGCACCAACACACTCCATCTCAACCGATGGCCTCGCCAAGCCGTCCCACGATGAGCCGAGAACACCAACCTGTCAAGCAGATCTTCAGCGTGCACCGCATTCACACGCTCTAGAATCTGCCATCGCCATCTTCAGTCGTCCCATCTTCAGGAGGGATCAACGCAATGATTTGTCAGGCCCAACTACCGTAGACGCCACCATGATGCCAAACAGCGTAACCACCCTGCGCCCGTGTCCATCCACTCGCGCTGATGCGGCTGAACTGCAGGCCGCTGATAGAATTGTAGGGACACGTATCTAGCTCGAGCTCAAATGAGCTCGGATGAACAGTAAAATAAAAAATTCCGAATATTTTTGGTGGTAAACTTTGACAAATGTTGTAGGTGCTTGCAAATTTTCATTATTAGATCACATTTGTGGAAGTTGTGACAAAAAACAAAATTGATGCTCCAAAAATTCAACGTCCGAAGCATTTTGGAGCACTGATTTTGTTTTTTTGTCACGCATTCCATGAATGTGATCTCATGATGAAAATCTGCAGACACTTAGGACATTTGTCAAAGTTTACCACAATAAAAAAAGATTTTTTTGAATTATTTTTCATTACTTATTTTACTATTCATCCGAGCTCATTTGAGCTCCAGCTCCAAAGGGTACTTTTGGTACTGTAGCATGTGCCTCTTGGCACATGGTCAATGTATATGATGCTCAAGGTTTGTAGCTTGCCAATGAGGATGCTCTGCAACACGGGCATAGCCAGCGGCTCACCAGGCGGCGGAGCTACGCTGGACGGGGTATCTCTAGGGAGCACACTACGGCAACCGTGGCGGCGTGGAAGCGAGGCATGAATTTTTGCGGTAACTGACAAAGAAATAATAACGTGTGAGGGCATGTACAACGGTACTGACTCAGCTGTCTATAAGAGCTGCCAATTCAGACTTTTTATGACGTGGAAGAGAGAGAACGAAGAGAGAGAGAGGAAGCCCGTCGATAAAATTGCAGATCGTGTGTAGCGCTAAAATTTCGGTCGTTACCGACAGCTTTCTAGCGTTGTATCGCGGTAGTCTGCAACTAACTCCTCTACCGGTGGATCTAGCCTTCCGATCCTCCGTACCGGCCGCCGCGCTGCTTGGATGGACATGGAACCACCGCAACTCTGCAAGCCGACGAGCAGCGCAGGTGCTAGACTACGGGTCGTCAATTAATCATAAATCGATCAAGCGATAGTGATCTATCTAGCTAGCTTACGTTACGTGAACGTTGTACATATCAAAACTTGTGCGTTCAGAAGCAATCGATCTTCACGTATGCTTGCCATAATGGTGTTGTGTTCATCGTGGATGACTGGCGGACGCTCGTGTTCAGTGCAGCCGGAGATGATTAAGTTTAAGAGTAATTTGTACTAATTGATCAGCTTAATTTAGCAATTTGTGGTGCTACAGATAGCCTAAAAGACAACCTATTGTAAAGGGTGTTTTCATGGCTGTCTATAGGTGATGTGGAGGCTTAGTATAGACGGCAGGTGTCTAAACCAATGCACATGCCCTGATGGCTCGTTCTTTTCACCGGCTCGACATCTGAAAAAGAGGTCAAAGGGGAAAGTCACCTTTCTCAGCCTGAGCTCAAATGAGCTCAGGTGAACAATAAATCAAATTTTTAAAAAAAATCAAAAGAACTGTTTTTTATGATAAACATTGACAAATGTTTTAAGAGCTTGCAAAATTTCATCATGGAGTCACATTTGTGGAACTCGTGTTAGCATATCAATTTTTTTGCCATGCCTTTCAGGAATGTGATTCCATGATGAAATTTTGCAAGCTCTTAGAACATTTGTCATAAAAAATATTTTTTAATTGTTTTCATTTTTACTGTTCATCTAAGTTCATTTGAGCTCGGGCTGTACTCGGTGTCCGGTCAAAGGTTCTTTTTTTAGACAGAGAAAATACTCTGGAATTAATATCTAAGTTTTTAATGGTAGCCAAACACCTCATAGTAAATTAAACTGTAGTAGTAAAAAAATTTAAATACTTTGCTGTCAAACAGGTCCTAAATCTAGCACATTAAAAGAGGTAGCCATTCACTGGTCGGCACCTGGCTGTTTATTTTCTTAAATGTTTTCTGTTGACATAGCAATGTGGTTGTCAAGAAGGGGGGGGGGGGGGGGGGGGGGGGAGATGTTGTGACTCACTCTTGAAGTGCTCCTAATAATGACTTCAGCTATATAATCAAGTTCCGTGGACTATTCTCATCTTGTTTCATGGTCCTAGCTATTAATGACTCTTGAGCTCTATCATCAAGTGTTCAAGGTTAGTGGACCTACCGTGATCTTCAGTTGTGTCGAGAGAGAAAAGGCAAGCACATTGCTGATTAACTTGATTGTGGATAAGATAATTAGGTGACCGCCTCCATCGTGGATGTCTGTGGTGCACCGTGCACGACGGCGAGCAGAATTAATTCTAGGATAGCAACGTGCAGCTACCTCTTTGTCTTAGCTACAAAAGATACACAAAAGGTAGATCAAACCGGATAAAAAGAGATGAAGTGCGATTAAATTAAGGACATGATATATTGTGATTCGTCTAGACTAGGAGCATGTTAAAAAACCTCTCTAGACTAAGTGTAATAGTAGGTGCATATGCGGCTAAACGACATGATATACCAGAGATGAAGATGGAAGGTGGCACAACGAAAATGCTAAACTTGCACGAGCATGATTATATATGGGTTTGATCTACGGAATGAGCAGGGATAAAGCTAGAAAAAATGTTTGATGGGGTCATGTATATGGCAGTGGGTTCATCCTTCTATAAATGTTAGTGACTAGCACTGAATTAGGGAAAGATTTTCGAAATTCATTGGGTCAACTGACCCCGATGCCTATGATACAGGAGTAAGCAAAGAGGATGTAAGAGGGACTATGTTAAAATTGTTTTTTTTCTCTTTCACTATGAGTCAAACACCTCATTCAGGGAATTCTGTGCGTAAGAAATTTTCCATATATAGATGTAGCAATATTCATGGCATAAAAAGATAAGAAAATAAAACAGAGTTGACTCCACATAACCGTAGAAATTACACTTCCATTTTATTTATACATTTATTCGCTGAATGGCACGCACCGGCCATGCACGCACGCACATATGTGACATTATATACGGAGTATATAATATGGGCACACGCAGAATGATGGATGATCATAATAAGTAAGAGGAAGACTACTAGGAGTAATACATCCTCTACTTACTGATCCATGTGCAAATCATTTCGGGCGGGGCAGAGGACGATCTGGTAGTTGGTTCCGGCTGGGCACGTGAAGGTGCTGGTCTGGTCGTCCTTGGCGTAGCTGTAGGCGTCGGGGCACTTGCCCTTGAAGAACCTCGAGTAGTTGGTCGGCGGGCAGTTGTGCTCGAACTGGCCCCGGCAGCAGTAGGTGTCGCCGCCGAACTTGCCGCACGCGCTCGCGCACCCTCCGGGCACCTGCAGCTCCGGCAGGCACTCTCTGGTGATGTCCACGGCGCAGGTCGCCGCACGGCACGGCGCGCCGCCGACGGGCTGGAAGCTCATGGGCGTATTGAAGCCGTCGATGACCGACAGGTCGAAGAAGTCCTGGCTCCCGCCCTGCCCCAGCGTGTACTCGGCTAGCGTGGCGGGCTGCTCGCCGGACACGCGGCAGGAGAGCGCACCCGCGCAGTCTCCGGTGATGCAGTGGCCGCGGCCGCTGCCGTCGAAGGTGCACCCTGTGCGCGGCCACACCCTCGCGCCCGCGGTGCCTGCGGGCATGTTGAGCCGCCACGACTGGCCCGGGTCGAGGCGCGCGCCGCCGCCTGGGAGTGCGCCCGGCCATATCGTGTACGAGCACCGGTTCACCACGGTTATGGTGGTCGCGTTGGCCGCGGCGACGACGGCGAGGACGAGGGCGACGAGGTGGACGACGCGAGAGCACGCCATGGCTGCTGCCGTTGTTGTTGTTTACGTGATGCGGCGATTCTGACTGGTGGTTTGGCGGTGTGCGGCAATGGAGGTATTTATTGCCGCGCGTCCATAAGCTGCTATAGGCTGGTTTGGTGGCGTGTCCAAATCCAGGCCAGCTAGCCTTGACATTTTCCACGGCTGCATTTGCATCATGCAAATAATATGATACGTATTATAGTGTAAGGTGCTAGAAGGCCAGAATCAGTGAATCACTACCAGAAACAATAGCGTTTAGAAAAAAAAAACGCCACCCATAACAGACACACGCCAGCCATCTTTATGCAAAATAAATTGTGTGTCAGTCGGTGGAACCGGTCTTATGTGCGTGGACATGTAAAGTTGGTCCAGGTCGCTTCATCACACAATACCGCCGATTCAAAATAAAACATTAGTGGTAAGCAGTATGACTATCACCGTTCACAACTCTTTGTATTTTACTCGTGCATATTATCTATGCATAGACCTGGCTCATGATGCCACTATTAGGAAATGTTGCATGGAAAACAAAAAAAATTCTACGCACACGCAATGATCTATCGATGGAGATGCATAGCAACAAAGGGGGAGAGTGTGTCTACATACCCTCGTAGACCATAAGCGGAAGCGTTTCTCAACGCGATTGATGTAGTCGAATTTCTTCGTGCTTCAACCGATCAAGTACCGAACGCACGGCACCTCCGCGCTCTACGCACGTTCAGTTCGGTGACATCCTTCGCCTTCTTGATCCAGCAAGACGTCGAGGTAGTAGATGAGTTCTGTCAGCACGACGGTATGGTGACGGTGATGATGAAGTGATCTCCGCAGGGCTTCGCCTAAGCACTACAAAATTATGACCAGGGGTGTAAACGATGGAGGGGGTGCCGCACACGGCTAACAATTGATCTGATATGTGCTAGGAGCCTCCCCCCCCCCCCCCACACACACATATATAGATGGGAGGGAGGGAGGAGCAGCCAAAGAAGGCGCCCAAGTAGGAGGAATCCTACTTGGGGTCCCTCCCAAGCCGCGCCCCTCTTTTCTTATTTGGAGTGCGGGGAAAGGCAGTGGAGGGTCGCCCCCCCCCCCCCCCCTTTCCTTTCTCCCATGAGAGGGAAAGGCAGGAGGGGCTAGCCCTTCCCCTTTTCATTCCCTAGGGCTGGCCAAACAAGGCAGGAGGCGCACCAGCCCCCTTACGGGCTGGTCTGTCCCCTCCTTTGGCCCATAACGCCCATAACTTGCCGGGGGGTGGGGGGGGGGGGGGTGCCCGTAACCCCTTCCGGTGACCCGATTCCTTTCCGGTACATTCCGAAACATTTTTGGTGTCTAAATACCATCGTCCTATATATCAATCTTTACCTCTAGACCATTTCGAGACTCCTCGTCATGTCCGTGGTCTCATCCGGGACTCCGACCAACATTCGGTCATCAAAACATGTAACGCATATAGTGATAACACTATATCGTCAACGAACGTTAAGCGTGCGGACCCTACGGGTTCGAGAACTATGTAGTCATGACCGAGACACCTCTCCCGTCAATAACCAATAGCAGAATCTGGATGCCCATATTGGCTTGTACATATTGTACGAAGATCTTTATCGGTCAAACCGTTATGATAATATACGTAGATGACGTCCTGTTGTATGCTGGTTTGGTGGCGTGTCGAAATCCAGGCCAGCTTGCGTAGTTAGACATTTTCCACGGCGGCGTTTGCATCATGCAATTAATATGATTATAATGTAAGGTGCTAGAAGGTCAGAATCAGTGAATCACTACCTGAAACATTAGCGTTTAGAAAAAAACTACCAGAAACTTTTAAAAAAAATTATCACCTCCTTTATTCACTCACAAGGATAGTAGCATCACTTACAATAGGAGGAATAACCACATCCGGGCCGGTGTCCATCTAGATGGTTATAGAAGAAAATCTAGTTATCCCAGCCAGCTCATGAGCTACTTGTTTCCTTTCTCTATTACAATCATCATAGATGATATGAGTAAAGTGAAGCGACATAAGATAACAGTCATCAAAGATAGTAGAATTTAAGAAGAGTAACCATCAATTAGGGCAGCAATAATCTCTATACTATCAGACTTTACTTTGATCTTACTGCATCATACCATACGTGCAAGGTTAATTTATTCCAAACGTCACTCAACTGCCTCCGTCGTGAATGAGTCAAAGCAAAGATCAACCATGTCATTTGCAGCTACAACTGTCCCCTGGAGCATGTCGACATCAAAAGCCGCATACATGTTTACCTTTAACGTAGCCATATCTTGGTTTCAACATAGTGTCTGATCTCACTTTGGCCTTTTAGGACTGTATGCGATAATATAGTTAGCTTCTAAATATCTTACCGCCATATTAATTTGAGCAGCGTGTTGTGTTTCTTCTCCGTGTCTCCATTTACGACACTCATACCACAAGTACTAGACTGTCGTTGAAACATTATTTAGTTGACCGGGTCTTAAAACTCCATGACAATAGAGTCCAAGTATTGCACATGTTAGCGAGCCCTTGACCAGCGAAGGGTGGCCCACCCGTCAGGGTAGGGCTCATTGGAAACTTAGCAACTACTTACCTCTTGAGAAAAAAAATGTTTTCTGTGGATTAACGGGGCTATCATTCATTAAGGAATCTGAGAACGCCTGAATGTCAGGTACGAGCACATGACAAATAGAACATTTTCGATTGCAAGTTTACTGACGCGAGAACGACAACTTTAGTTGACAGCATTACAACTTTGTGCTTCAGTTTATTTTTCACAGAAAATTGCCGTCTCTGTCCACTAACTTGCCATCGTGGCATGTCCATCTTTTTTTTTGAGCGGAATCTGTATCCTTTATTAGACGTTCAAAGACATGGGAATACAGATAATGTTGGGCAAAGAGGAAAGCCACACATGGCGCCCGGGAGGGAGAGATGCAGCAGCCTTAGCTAAGGCATGAGCCTCCCCATTGTGTCTCCTATTCTCGTGAATGAATTTAACATCACTAAAGTTCTTCCGCTGTTGCTTGATATCTTACAGGATTGGGTAGAAACTGCATGGAGAATCGTCAGCTATCCTTGTTACAACTTCGAGACAATCAGAGGCCACACATACGGACTGGATGTGAAGATCTGTGGCGAGTGCTAGTGCCTCGCTGCATGCTTGAGCCTTGAGAATTGCTGGGTCTAAGAGGCCCTCAAAGATGATGGCAGAGGCCCCTAGATAGTTTCCGCGCTTGTCTCGACAGACTATAGCAGAGGCACCCTTGTCCCCAATTTTTGACAGGCCGCCATCTGCATTTATCTTGGCGTCGTGAGCATCCGGCGAAAGCCATGCGGGCTGCGGTAGCTGCCCCGCTTTTTGTCCTGAAATTACATGCTGGTCCTTCGGCGTTGCATGCAGGCCCCTGGGAATAGCATGCAAGTCCCTTGAGTGCGTGTGCAGATCCTTTGTACGTGCCCCTCTCTCTGGGATTTGGTCCAGCTCTGCCATAAATTTGTTTACAAAGACATGGGTACTAAGCGGGCTCTGGAACTGGTCATCATGAATAGCTCGGCGTCTCGCCCACCAGATTGCCCACATTGTTACGAGCACACGCGCGAGGGCTGCCGTCGGTAGGGTATCAACCAACCAGAACATCCACAGCTTGGCGTCCTCCGTCCGGTTGGAGATGATTGTATCTGTGATCTCCTCATCCACAAGTGCCCATACGCAGCGCGCCATATGGCAATCAAAAAGAGAATGGCGCCAAGTGTCCACCTCCGCATGGCATAGCGAGCATTCAGCAGAGTCAGCCATGCTTCTGTGCTTACGAACGGCCCTTGTTGGAATCGAAGTTTTCGCTAGTCGCCAAGCAAAAACCCGCACCTTTGAGGGAACATGTGTTCACCATAACTTAGCCCATGAACGGCTGTCTGCTTTGGCGTTAGAGTGCCCATCATTGTGTTCAAGCCAATCTGTCCGCTGCTGCTTTGTCGAGGCGAGTAGCCTGTACGCTGAGCTCACTGTGAAAATCCCCTTAAGGTCATAATGCCACGACCAAAAATCCTCCCGCATGTTTGTAACACCCCGGATATGATTTACCTAATATGTAATCCAACTCTTGCCGTTTCCGGCGTTAAGTTATTTTATTTTCTCGGGTTCGGGTTTTTGTCTCCCTGTGTTGTTGTCGTTGTCATGCATCTCATATCATGTCATCATGTGCATTGCATTTGCATACGTGTTCGTCTCCTGTATCCGGGCATTTTCCCCGTTGTCCGTTTTGCATTCCGGCGCTCCGTTCTCCTCCGGTGGTCATTTCTACCTTTCTTTCGTTTGTGGGGATTAAACATTTACGGATTGGATCGAGACTTACCAAGCAGCCTTGGTTTACTACCGGTAGACCGCCTGTCAAGTTTTGTACCATTTGGACTTCGTTTGATGCTCCAACGGTTAACCGAGGGACCGAAAAGGCCTCGTGTGTGTTGCAGCCCAACACCCTTCCAATTTGGCCCAAAACCCTCTCCATCATCTAGAGCGTTCGATCACGATCGCGTGGCCGAAAACTGCACCTCATTTGGAATCTCCTAGCTCCTCCTATGCCTATTTAAAGACCCCTCCGAAATTCTCGTTTTCCTCTCCCGAAACCCTAGTCGTCTCCCACCTCTCGCCGCCGGACGCGTCCGCTCGGGCTGGACGTGTCCGTTTCGTCCCGCCGCCGCCACGTGGCGGTCTCCTATTCGTCCACCCGGGTGCCCACTTCGCCGGATCCGCCGGGCCCGGAGAGCCCATCGCCGGCCCCCCGGCCCAAAGCCGTCGCCGAGGCCCGCGCCTCGCTCGGCCGTGCGCCGCCATCGGCCGGCTCCGCCACGCAGCCGGCCTCCCTCAGCGGCCGCCTCCCCGCGCCGGCGAGCGCCGCCGCACCGGGCCGGCCGCCGTCCCGCGCCGTCGAGCGCCGCCGCCCCGCCGCCAACCACGTCCGGCACCGCCCCACTCCGGCCTCCTCCTCCACGCCCGCACCCCCTCCGGCCGGTCTCCTTCTTCTCCGGCAAAGCTCCGATGTCCTCGGCTTCCGCGCATGAACAGTAACTCAGCGAGATCCCGATCTGGATCTGAGATCCGAAATCTCGGGGTTGACTTTTTTGTCCCAAACCCTAATTATTTTGCTATGTTCATCTGCCGTAACTTTGCATCCGTAGATCCGTTTTGGGCATATAGCATATCAAAATGTTCACCTCAGAGAGCACATCATTTCATCTCATTGAATCAGTTTCATTTGAGTTCATCTTGATGCCCGAAATGCTGTTGGAAGAGTGCTATTTGAGTTAATTGTCAGATCTGCTGCACCAAATAGCTATTTGTCATTTTTGCCATGATTATTGTGTGCATGCTATGCCCATGAGCTCTACATATGTTTTGTTATATGCTTTGCCATCTCTCCAGAGGTGCAATCCATGTATTTTTTTGATGTGGGTGGTGACTAGCACAAGCTTGCAAAGTGGTGCATTTGTTACTGCTAATTTCAGGGACTTGGCAATTCCACTAAGTCCTTAGTTTGTCTTTATCAATATGCCATATGTTCATGTTGTTTCCTAGTGATCCGTGCCTCTTTTGAGGATGATCAGTAAGGATGAGTTGTTAATATTGTAGTGCTCTATCCATCCATGTATTTTTTTTTGTAATTATGGAGCACCCTAGCTTGAGCCAATCAAGCTCTACTTTTGCTATTTCATGAATCTGGGCAGATTGTCTACTTGTTAGCGATTTTGCCGAGGATGTTGTAGTTGATCCGTGCATGCTATGTTATTGTTCTTGCCATGTCTAGCTTGTATAATGTGTATTCTTGATGGGTGTATGCTTAGATTGTCATGACATGCTCTGTAGTGAGTGCATCGAGTTCGTAAACATGCCTACTTGATATCTGATTTGCATGCTCCAGTTTTTCACGAAGTCTGTGATCTGATTATGTTTTTGCCATGTTCACATGCTTGCAATTGTATTTTCTGATCCCTTTTGGCTCAAGGTCACTAAGGGACTTTTGTTAAGCTCTTTGAGTAGCTCCATGCCATGCCTTTCTTAGCCATGTTAAGTTCCTGTAGCATCTAGTTTTCATGCTCCAAAGTGTGCTACCTGATCTGAAATTCCAGACAAGTGTTAATTTCACTAAGTCTGAAATCTGTTTACCAATTGCACTTTTGCCATGCTTGTTTGAACCTGTTAATGGATGAATTGGCCATAGCTCAGTGTTCATCTTTTGTTAAGCATCATGAATGGATCCCTGCCATGTATTTTGTTGCCATGTTTGGGTGCTGTAGCATGTTTGCCTTGTTGCATTTAGATGGCCACTTGCTGTTTATTGCAGACCGTTGCCATATTTGAATTGCTTGCCATTTCCAAACCATGCATCCGATTCCGGCGTTCTTTATATCGATTTCAACCGAAATCACCTCACCTTTCCAGTTGCACACTTGGATTTCCAAGTTGAGGCCAGGTTCATTCATTCCTTGTCAAATCTTGCATATGCATCACATATCGCATCCCGCATAGCATACCATGTTTGCATCTTGTTGTTTGAGCTTTGCACGTGGTTGATTGTGTTCCGTTTGCTTGTTTGTCTTTTTTGGGTAGAGCCGGGAGACGAGTTCTCTAACGAGGAGACCGTTGAGTTTGCTTTCGAGGATCCGGTCAACTCTGACAACTTTGCAGGCAAGATGATCATACCCTCGAAATCACTTCTATCTTTGCTTTGCTAGATGCTCGCCCTTTTACTATGCCTCTGCTACGATGCCTACCACTTGCTTATCATGCCTCCAAAATTGCCATGTCAAGCCTCTAACCCACCATGTCCTAGCAAACCGTTGACTGGCTATGTTACCGCTTTGCTCAGCCCCTCTTATAGCGTTGCTAGTTGCAGGTGAAGATTGGAGACCGTTCCTTGTTGGAACATTATTTTCTTGTTGGGATATCATTATATTATCTTGTTATCTTAATGCATCTATATAGTTGGTAAAGGGTGGAAGGCTCGGCCTCTCGCCTAGTGTTTTGTTCCACTCTTGCCGCCCTAGTTTCCGTCATATCGATGTTATGTTCCCGGATTTTGCGTTCCTTACGCGGTTGGGTAACAATGGGAACCCCTTGACAAATCGCCTTGAATAAAAATTCTCCAGCAATTCCCAACCTTGGTTTTACCGTTTTCCACCTAGCCTCTTTTTCCCTTGGGTTTCCGGAGCCCGAGGGTCATCTTATTTAACCCCCCTGGGCCAGTGCTCCTCTGAGTGTTGGTCCAAACTAGAGTCCTGTGCAGCGCCCCCTCGGGGAAACTCGAGGTTTGGTTTTAGATGTATGGAGCGCTCATCTGAGTGTGCCCTAAGAACGAGATATGTGCAGCTCCTATCGGGATTTATCAGCACATTCGGGCGGTGTTGCTGGATTGGTTTTAACTTGTCAGGTTGTCTTGTAGAACCGGGATACCGAGTCTGATCGGAACGTCTCGGGAGAAGGTATATCCTTCGTTGACCATGAGAGCTTGTCATGGGCTAAGTTGGGACTCCCCTGCAGGGATTTGAACTTTCGAAAGCCGTGCCCGTGGTTATGGGCAGATGGGAATTTGTTAATGTCCGGTTGTAGATAACTTGAACCTTAACTTAATTAAAATGAATCAACTGTGTGAGTTACCGTGATGGTCTCTTCTCGGCGGAGTCCGGGAAGCGAACACGGTGTTGGAGTAATGCTTGCCGCAGGTTGTTCTCTAGTTATTCGATCGTGCATTGCCTTCTCTTTTCGCTCTCATTTGCGAATAGGTTAGCCACCATATATGCTAGTCGCTTGCTGCAGCTCCACATATTTACATTGCCTTACCTATAAGCTTAAATAGTCTTGATCGCGAGGGTGCGAGATTGCCGAGTCCCTGTGGCTCACAGATTACTTCCAAACCAGATGCAGGGCCTGATGACTCCGTTCCAGATGACGCGCTTGAGCTCAAGTGGGAGTTCGACGAGGACTCACGCCGTTACTATGTGTCTTTCCCTGATGATCAGTAGTGGTGCCCAGTTGGGGCGATCGGGACCGTGTCGCACGTTGGGTTGATCTTTTAATTTTGGCATCGTAGTCGGGCCATGAGTGATTGAATGATGTAATGCTATTTATGTACTTTGTTTGACGTGGCGAGTGTAAGCCAACTATGTTCCTTCCCCTTTTATTATTTATATTACATGGGATGTTGTGAAGATTGCCTAACTTGCGACATTGCTTTCAATGCGGTTATGCCTCTAAGTCGTGCTTCGACACGTAGGAGATATAGACGCATCGAGGGCGTTACAATGTTGCTGCTGAGCGGGATGTTGAGGATTTCCTCGATATCCATCGGGTATAGATGTTCCTGAAGCAGTGCGCGATCCCAAGTAAAAGTGACAGGGTTTATTAGTTCTGAAACCTGTTGAGGAGGATCCGGAGATTTAGGGCACACCGGTTGCAGCTTGAAATCACGGGGAATCCAATTGTCGTGCCAGATGTTGGTGTCTTCTTCCGATCCAATGCGTTTCACAAGGCCAAGCTTTAGTGCATCACGCCCTTCAATTATAGAACGCCAGACCTGTGATGGGTTCTTACCCACTTATGCTTCAAGGATTGATGTGGACGGGAAGTATACTGCTTTAAGTATCCGAGCGCTGAGAGAGGCAGGCTGAGTCAGGAGGCGCCAGGCTTGCCGGGCAAGTAGCGCCAAGTTGAAGAGCTCAATATCTCGGAAACCCATACCTCCCATACACTTTGGTTGTGACATGACCTCCCAGGAGACCCAGACAGTCTTTCTTTCCCCTTTCTTTGATACCCACCAAAATTTCCTCAACAAGCCATTGATATGCTGACATAAGCCCCGTGGCAATTTGAAACAAGACATGGAATATGTAGGAATCGCCTGGGCAACAGATTTAATAAGCACTTCCTTGCCACCCGCGGATAAAGATTTCTCCATCCATCCTTGCACATGCTTCCATATTCGATCCTTTAGGTATTTGAAAGAACCCTCCTTAGCTCTCCCCACATCCACGGGAAGGCCAAGGTACCTATCGGAGAGCTGCTCATTTTGGACCTCAAGGATCTGTTTAACTTCATGCTTCAAAGAGTCCGTACAGCCCTTGCTAAAAAATATAGAAGACTTGTCCTTGTTGATGCGTTGCCCCGAAGCATCACAGTAACGGCGCAGCAAAGAATCCACCCTAGTTGCCATCTCAGGTGTAGCATTAAAAAACAATAGACTATCATCAGCAAAGAGCAAATGATTTACCTCGGGAGCATCCGGTGCCACCTTAAGACCCCTCACGCTAGCATTCGGATCATCTGATTTCAGCAAGCAAGAGAGCCCCTCGGCTGCCAACAGAAAAAGGCAAGGAGATATTGGGTCACCTTGCCTTAGGCCTCGGGATGGGTTGAATTCCTCTTGTTTTTCACCGTTGAAAATGACAGAGAAAGAAACTGAAGTAACACATCTCATAACAATCTCAGTAAAACGTGGGCTGATACCCATCTTCAGCATCACCCGTTCAAGATAATTCCACTCGATTCTATCATATGCTTTCATCATATCAAGCTTCAACACACAAAATCTGTTCCCCTTTAACTTCCTTGTCTTCATGTAGTGAAGACATTCATAGGCAGAGATGAAGTTATCTGTGATAAGATGACCCGGTACAAACGCGGATTGTTCCTCAGAGATGATGTTGGGGAGAATAAGTTTGAGCCGATTAGCCAAAACCTTAGATGCAATCTTGAAGATCACATTGCATAGACTGATCGGTCGAAACTGTCCTAGAGTTTTCGGACTTGCAATCTTGGGGATTAAAACAATGAATGTTTGGTTTATCTCCTTCGGGGAATCCTCTCCCTTTAGAACACGGAGCATCATACCTGTTACCTCATCACCACACAACTCCCAGCACCACTGAAAAAAGTGCGCGGGAAAGCCATCGGGTCCCGGAGCCTTGGTGGGAAACATTTGAAATAGCGCTGCTTTCACTTCAGAGTTGGTATATGGAGCATTGAGCAAATTATTCATGGCTGCATCCACCCTAGTTGGGATGTGAGATAAAACTTCCTCGATCCCGATCGTATTTTCAGAAGCGTATAGGTTGCCGTAGAAGCTAGTAGCCATGCTCGCCATCTCTACTTCGTCCATGCACACCGTGCCATCTGGTCGCTGTAGTTCAGTAATGCGGTTCTTGGATCTTCTCGCACTAGCTTTCCTGTGAAAAAACTGTGTGTTGCTATCTCCCTCCGCAAGCCATTGTATGCGTGCCCGCTGGCGCCACATGAGCTCTTCACGTAAACATAGCTCAGCCATTCTAGCTTCAATGCGCTCTTCTTCCGGCGACGGGCCAACACGGTCTGGCAGCGCTCTCCGCTCCGCAAGCTGCGAACGTAGCGAACGCAGCTCCGACCGGACCGCCCCGAACGTGGTTCGACCCCATTTTTTCAAAGTCCCCGCTACAGTAGCCAGCTTGTCAGAAAGCTCCCCAACAGTTTGAGCCTTGCCGGTGGTGTTCCAAGCTTCCACAACCACGTCGCCGAAGCCCAGATCATGTTCCCACATGCACTCATACCTAAACCGCTTCTGCTTTGCTCGTACACCTGTAGTAACGAGCTCCGTTTCCAGTAATATTGGACAGTGATCAGACTTTGCGGCAGTTAGATGTTCAACCGTAGCAAAGGGAAAAAGGGTGGACCAGTCAGCCGAACCCATGGCTCTATCCAGCCGAACTCTGCAAAAATGTCCTCCTGCCACTTTCTTCTCCCAAGTCTAGTCCAGACCGCGGTAACCCAAATCAGCAAGTCCACAAACATCCACCGCTTCCCTGAAAGCTTCCATCTGTGCACTATCACGCTCGTTCGGACCAAATTGTTCCCCGGCCTGCAAAATTTCATTAAAATCTCCAATACACATCCATGGGAGCGTACTCTCTCCCCTCAACCTCTTCATTGTGTTCCAAGTTTTGTATCTGAGGGATCTCGTTGCTTCACCATAAAAACATGAGAGGCGCCACTGTTCCTTCCCTGCTTCAAGTACCCAAGCATCCACATGGTAGTCTGAAAAGGTTTTTATTGCAACATCAACCGAATTTTTCCAGAAGATACAAATGCCTCCACTTCGAACACTACTACCAACACCGAAACTAAAATCAAAACCAAGAGAAAAACGAAGACCTTCAACACGACTCTTCTGTAACTGAGTTTCAACTAAGCAAAGGATAGTGGGCGAACTAAGCTCCACGAGGTCGCGGAGTTCTCGAACTGTCGCGGGATCGCCCATCCCATGACAATTCCAACTTAAAATTTTCATTGGGCCTGGCGGCGCTCCTCGGAGGAGCCCACCAATAACGCCTGCTTTTCTGTTCCCTGCTTCATCGGTGACCCAAATTTCTTTGCTTTCTTAGCGTCCCTTGGGGAGACGTATGCTGGTGGTAGTGGCGGGACTGCATTAGCACCTGAATCAGCTGCTATGTGCCTCTCCATCCCATCCCTAGGAGCCGAGCTGTCGACCAGGGCTGGGGACAGGTTCCTGCGTGCCGTTGGGGCGTCGTGCACTTCCTCCCTTGCATCTCCCGTCTTGAGCGGGCTGGTAACTTCATCCTCTTCAGCAGCATTGTCAAAACCAGCATCTTGAGAAGAGCGCTTGCGCTGTGGAGAGCGCTGGCGGGGTGCCGGAGTGCCTCGGCCTGCCCTGCCTCTTCCTCTTCCACCTGATCGGCCTCCACGGGCTGCCCAGCCGCCTTGTTGCTCTGGGGCAATTTCCCTCCTCTGTGCCAACATCCAGCCTCCCCACTGTTTGTTTTTCTCCTCCCAGACACCATAGCCACACTCCTCATGGTTATGCCCCATGAGTCCGCAAACCTTACAGAAATAGGGGATCTTCTCGTATTTAACCGGAAGAAACAGTCGGCCCTCTCCCACGACATTCAATGGGGTGACTCGTGCGAGAGGTTTGTTGACAAGAACCTTGGCCCGAACCCTGACATAACCCCCTTCATAAAACAATCGAGGAGCGAGCTGGATTTCCTTCACCCGCCCGATGCGACGAGCTAATTGATCAACCACCTCTGCCTTGCAATATAGTTCTGGTATGTTGTGAATCTGAGCCCATACATACAGTCCCTCAAAGTCAAAGGATGTGGATTCCTTCTTACCATCATAGTCCTCAATCAGCATCCCCATCCCCCTGAATAGCCATGGACCACCATGCACCCCCTTCTTCCAGTCGCCAAGGCAGAACATCTGGAAGATAAACAGGTTTTCGCCCGCCTCCCTATACTTGGGGATGTGTGCTAGCGACCAGATTGACTTCATGCACTCAAACATCGAGGACGAACTGAAAGTACGGGTCGTGTTCACCTTCGCAATCGCTAGCCACCTAGCGTCCGCTGCAAACTTCTTTACCTCCTCCTCCCCTACAACCACATCATCAAGCTCATCATCTTGCAGGTCCAAGTGCTGCAGCATCTCTTCAAGATTCTTCCCTGACCACCCCGCAGACGATGATTCCGCACGTCCTGCCATCTAGGGTTTCTTCCTTCGACGATAGAACGCTCCAAAACAGCCAATCCGACTCGCTCTCCTGCCGACCAAGGGGATGATCTGCGCAGGAGGAACAGCCGGCGGTCAATTCACCGGTGAGATCTCACGGCGGCGATGGGATCGCCACCAGAGCCGAAAAACCCTAAGCGAGAGGGTCAATTCACTAGCCCTTTTCCTTCGTGGCATGCCCATCTCTGATTGCTCGATCGCTTCCTTGCACATTGGGCCCTATTTGATGTTCTCTACCGCTGAATGTCGTGGCTTCGCACAAGCCAGCAACCGAGCGTACCGCAGATGGGCCGACCCAAGTAGCTAGGCTCTGTTTGTTTTGTTGTCGTTTCTTCGGGAGCAACTATTTAATGAGCGCTCCTTCGGGAGCCTCGCAACGATCAGCGCCACTTGGCGCGCTCTCAACCATTCGCCACGTGTCGTGCTCTGGACGCTCCCTTCGGATTTTGTTTTTTTATTTTTTCGCACGCGTTTTCAGCTTTTTAAACGGTTTTTTTCCGGGTTTTTTCGACGTTTTGGTTTTCTCCCGGTCTTTCTTAGCTTTTCGATAAAAAAATTAAATTTTTTTCGTGAAAAAACGCGTTTTCTTTTTTTTTCTTTCGTGAAAATCACGGTTTTTCTTCCGCGAGAGGCACGGTTGTGCTTTAGCGAGAGTCACGGCCGTGCCTCTCGGAAACAAAAAAACGCGTTTTTTCTTTTTTTTTCTTTCGCGAGAGTCACGGGTTTGCTTTTGCGAGAGGCACGGTTGTGCTTTCGCGAGAGTCACGGCCGTGCCTCTCGGAAAGGGAAAAACAAAACGCGTTTTCTGTTTTTTTTTCGTTCGTGAGAGTCACGGTTTTGCTTCCGCGAGAGGCACGGTTGTACTTACGCGAAAGTCACGACCGTGCCTCTCGGAAAGGGAAAAAATATGTGTTTTCTGTTTTTTTCTTTCGCGAGAGTCATGATTTTCCTTTGCGAGAGGCACGGTTGTGCTTTCGCGAGAGTCACGGCCGTGCCTCTCAGAAACGGGAAAAAACACGTTTTTTGTTTTTTTCCTTACCCGAGTGTCACGGTTTTGCTTCCACGAGAGGCACGGTTGTGATTTTGCGAGAGGCACGGACGTGCCTCTTTCAGAAAGGGAAAAAAATCATGCTCCCGGTTCGTTTTTTCGCCCGGTTTTTTTCGTCTGTTTTTTTTCATAAAAAATTTTTGTCAAAACCTATCAACATGGGATCTAGTTTTGAATATCTCGACGCGAGGAATCCAACGGTGAAAACGGTTCGAGATTTGGACGCACGGTTTAAGAGATAAAACGTTTTGAATAAATGGATCTACGAGAAAAGGGAAAACTCTCAGGTTGCCACTTGTCACGACCTAGGAAAGTGAAGTGTTCTTTGCAATGAGTACTCCTTAGGGCATCTCCAGCCGTTGGCCCCCCAGGAGGGGCAAAAAATCGCCCCCTGGGGGCGCACCAGCGCTAAACCGCGCACTGGGGGCGTGATGCCCCCCAGTCGCGGCCCCCCACGGGTTTTAAAAAAAGTCAAATATGGAGCAAACACGACTCAAATTTAACGCAAACATCGGGGAGTTCGTTCAAATTTAAACATACTTTACAAAAAAGGGAAAAACTACCGCGGGCTACCCCCGCCGTCTCCCTCGCCGCCCGCCTCGCCGCCCGCCCACGCGGTTCTACATGCCGAGGAGGCAGTAGAACCACGTGTAGTCACCGCCGCCGTCGTCGTCGCCCCAGCCGACGCCTCCGCCGTCTGCATCCCTCCCCCAGTTGGCGCGGCGGGTTGGACGGTCCGGGGGCGTCGTCGTCGTCGCTGTCAAGGACCACGACGCCGTGCTCGTCCTCGCGCCCAAGCTTGTGGGCGGCGATCTCCTCCAGGGCCGGGCGCTGCCGGACCATCTCGTCGCGAAGGTAGTCATCCCGCGCCCACCGCAGGGCGTCCTCGTCGGAGAAGCCACGCCGGGCTACCTCCTCGTACTCCGCGGGGAGGCCGGGCTCCGGCTTGGGCTCGACGAGGACGAAGCGGCCGGTGGGGGAGGCGTTGTCGCCGATGCGGACGCCGGAGCTGAGGGTGCGCGCGCTGACAGGCGCGCCCTGGGGCTCCGGCTTGACGGGGCGAAGGTGGAGGCATGGGGAGCCGCCGGACGAGGAGGAGGACCCCCCGGTCTCCATGCGCCTCGGGGTCCAGGAGCTTCCCCGGCGGCGTGTGAAGGACGGGGGAGCGGGGTACTCGAGGCGCGGCGTGTTGCCGCCCTCGATGTACTCGAGGACGGCCTCCAACGTGCGCCCGGGCACGCCCCACCACCGACGCCGGCCGACGGCGTTGAGCCTGCCGGAGGGCTCGACGCCGTTGGTGGCCTCGAGCGGCTCGGCGTGACGGCGGCGGAAGTAGGGCTCCCAGAGCGGGCTGTCGGGGACGTACCGTGGCCCCTCCCTCGCCGCATGCGGCAGGGACGAGCGGATGCGTGCGATCTCCGCACGCCGCGCCGCGCCCGTGGGTATCGGGGGCACCGGCACGCCGCCGGCGCTGATCCTCCACGCCCCGGGTACCCGCATGTCCGGCGGGACCGGATACTCGGCCTCGAAAAGGAGGCGAGCCTCGCTCTCGTGAAGATGGCGGCGGCCGAAGCCGTTCGCAGCCGCGCCGTCACCTGGGAAGCGCTCGGCCATGGGTGCTGGAGACGGCGAGAGAGATGAGAGGGAGGAACGACGACGGCGAGAGAGAGGAGAGGGAGGAACGACGACGGCGAGAGAGTACGAGTCGCCGAGTGCGCTGGGACGCGTCTTATATAGGCCGAGGCGCCGCCCGTGCGCGAGCCGCCGTGAGTACGCGTGGCGGACGAGGGACGCGCGTCATCCGGTCTTCACTTCGCCGCTCGTGAGGCATCAATGGCGCAGGCTGACCGGCGCGGCAGCTTTGGCATTGATTCGCTGCGGGAAACGAGGTGATAAGGACGACGAAGGGGCGAGAAGAGGGTAGAGTCGCTGACGCGGTGGGCCCGCGGCTGTTTCGCGCCAAAACAGTTTGCCCCGGGGGCGCCCCCCAGCGTGCCGGGTTCGGCCTGGGTCTGCCGGCGCTGTTTTCGGCCCAAGCCGGCAAAAATCGGGCTCCTGGAGGCGCGACTGGGCCGATTTTTCGGCGCCGGCGCAAAAAAAACGCCTGGGGAGGCCTTCCCGGGGGCACGGCTGGAGATGCCCTTAATTAGTGATTTCGCGTTTCTTCCCAGTTTTCTCTGGTTTTTTTCCTTTTATGTAATTTATTCATTGGTTTTCCTTTCCTACTTTTATTTTAAGTAGAAAATTTTGAAAAATGTTCTCTCATTTGAAAAAATGTTCATGTTTAAAAAAAAGTTTGCATGTAGAAAAAGGTTTGTATTTTTTTAGAAAAATAATCATGTTTTCAAAACTATTTGTGTTTCCAAAAAGGTTCTCAATTTATTTATTTTCTTATTTTTAAATAATCTTTGGAAAATACAATCAATGTTCTCATTTTAAATTTTTTGTAAAATTCAAAAATGTTTACAATTTCAAAATTTGTCTTTGTCTGTGAAAAAATGTTTGCGTTTTTAAACTAGGTACAATTTTTAAAAAAATAGTGATTACCAAAAAATTTTCTATTTTATTCGTAAAATGGCTACTACAGTGCTACTTCCTTAACAATTCAATATAACCGTTGTTGACACTGTCGTCGACTCTAAAAACGTCTTGTAAAAATTATAGAGGGAGTAGTTACTACATTGCCTGGCTGCAGCGATTGGGCGCTGCAGCAATTCGCCGCTTCAATGGGCTCATGTGGGCTGCTCCTATGCAGCTCGCTACTGTTGAACACAGTGAGCATTACACAGGTGGTCCGGTCGACAAATTGAGGCAAAAACGGCATATAGGAAACACGATATTCATGTTTTTTTTATGAGAAATCTTGCCTTGATCCAAAACAATATTCATAGGAACAAGGTTTGGGTCATCTTAGGTAAAGGCAACAAAACTTGGGCCGGCCCTAGGCCTACAGCCAATGTCTTGTTTCATATACTCCCTCCGATCTGCTGAGAAGAAAAACTCCCTCCCATTCATATTAATTATCGTAGATTTAGTTTAAAGGGAAACGGTTTGACCCGGCGTGCCGGCCGAACGCTCCACCGGACGTGCGCGGCTCGTTGGATCAAATTAGATCCTACTGCCCAGCAACGCATGCACCCCACCTTATACTTTCGCTCTGTTTATCACTTTCGACGTCTTCCCCACATCTTTCTCTTTCTGTTTGTTTCACCTCGTGCACAGGCCTCTCTCTCCTCCTCCTCCTCCTCCCTGACCTCTCTCTCCTCCTCTCAGGCCTCTCTTTCCTCCTGTCTGGTCGCGAGGTTCGGCTTTCTCGCGCGTGTCGTGAAGCTAGTTCACGGGGAGGCTGCATGTTGCATGGTGTGGCCATGGCCTGCAAGCTCTCGGCATGGCTTGCGAGACCACATGAAGTTTTGTGAGCTGCAACCGGCGAGGGCGTTTGCTAGAACCGGCTAAGCAGGAGTTGTAACCGGCGACACCAACTGCTGGCACGGGAAAAGCTTCAACCAATGTGTAAAATAATTTCAACCGGCGAAGGATAGAGCTTCAAACCCATGGGAAAAAGCTTCATGGAGTGTGGAAAAAAAGTTTCAACAACAGAAAAAAGCTTCAACCGGTGTGTAAAAAAGTTTCAACTGGCGAAGGAGGAAGCTTCAACCATGAAAAAAAATCTTCAATTGATGTGGAAAAAAAGCTTCAAAACATGGAAAAAGTTTCAGCCGGCGCGAAAAAAGCTTCAGCTGGCACAAAAAAAAGCTTCAACCGGTGCAACATGCTGACGATGGTGCAGGCTGCGGGCGACGGCATGGCCGTGCTACGACGGCGACGGGTGAGCCTTTTTTTTTCTACGATGAGCGACGAGTGCGGCAACACCAACGAGTTTTTTTTTGCTGCAACCTGCATGTTTTTTTGCTCGACCAACGGACTTTTTTGCTACTTCCGACAACCCGAGTAGAGTACAGTTCGCGAGCTCGTCGTCGAGGGTGCCTCCACCGGGGGACCGTCACCACCGGAGTTGTGGCGTCGCATCGGTGCTGGGCCGTCGCCACGGAGAGCTACAACCACGGGCACACACTGCTGCACTGGCGTAGCCGACGAGAAACGTAGGAGACGACGGTGGCGCGGGCGGCGACCGGCGGTGAGGGTGGCGACCGGCAGCGAGGGCAGCAACACGCGAGACGAATCGGGGTGCGGTGCTTCGAGGCGGGGCATGTCGATCGTCAATGGAAGTTGGAGTTTTTCTCCAAGAAGATGGCGTCGGGGGAGGAACAAAAACAGATCGTGCGGTGTGCACGGGCGTTGACCCTATTGAATCGGGTGGCTGGCATGCAACCGGCCCAAATTTGGGTCGGCGCGCCGGCGCCTAGCACTGCCTTAGTTTAAAATTACTAAATCAACGATAACTAAAAGGCCACTAATAGGCGCCGGCGCACCGGCCTAATAGTGCGGCCGGTCAACTTTAAGCCGTTTGATTATGTCGTTTGTAGCCGTACGATCGATGCAGTTGTCTTCCTCACGAGCGCGTACGGAAAGAATCCCCCCTGCCTCTCATCGCTCCCTTCACCTTGCCGGGTTAGACGCTCTCCAGTTGCCGCACCTTGCCGGCCGTCCTCGTCGCCGGTCAGCCCTCGCCGGTCGCTGCACTCGCCGCTGGTCACCGCGTGCACTTGTCATTGACTCTACACATGCAATAGCTATGGCCTGCGGTTGCAGCTCCGATAGCGACGGTTGCAGCTCCGGTGGCGGTAGGCCCCCTCGCTCGCCGTCGAAGCTCACCACGGGCATGCTGGCCATCATCAAAATTGCAAACAAAAAGGCATGTTGGTTCCAGCAAAACTGAAGAATACTTGTAGCAAAAAAATACACTGGTTCCAGCAAAAATCCAGGACAATGGTAACAAAAATAATAAATGTTTATTCCAGCAAAAATCAAAACGATGATAACAAAAAGAAATCATGCTTGCAATAAAACAAGAAAATGGTTCCAGCAAAAGTACTTACAGCTTCGAGCAAAACTATGAATCATCGTTGCTGGGGTCGTAGCAAAAAAATTCACTGCTTCCAGGAAAAAAAATGCTGGTTCCAGCAATGATGGATCGTCGCCGTGACCATCGCAACACGGCTGTCGCCGGTTCCAGCATTTGTTTTGCTAGTTGCAACTCCATCGGCCTATGGTTGTAGCTCCGCCGAACTATGGTTGCAGCTCCGTCGCGCTGGGGTAGTAGCATCTCCGCCGGCGAATCGCATCGGTGGTTGGTGGTGGCCGCTCACTTGTAGCCCATCGTTGCCTCCCCAAAAACACGGGGCTCCGCTGCTTGCAGCACCCCCCGCCCACCGTCCCCTGCCCAGAAAAAGAGGGCAGCGGCAGGTGCGGTCGCAGCATTCTACGGCGACGGCGTGCGCACCATGGCGACGAGCTCACCTAGGCGGCCCATGGTGACGAGTGCATTCTGGCTACGCAACTCTCCCCTTTGCAGCAACTCTGAAGGGGTGTCGCGCGGATGCTCTCAATAGCCCTCTGCAGCTCGGGGTAGAGAGAGGAAGGAGATGAGCAAGAGCTGCCGTTCCCATGGCTGGTGATGTAAAAGGAAAGGAGAAAGAGAGATGCGAGGGGGAGATAAGGATAGGAGGGCGTTGGGCGGTGTTGAGACCCACAAAACGAGTGGTCAGGGGCGCTTCTATCGTACAGCGCAGGAACGACCGGCCCGAGCGTTCCGCCGGCGTGCCGCACATAAACAATTTCCTAATTAAAATGGCTCGAAGGGAGTAGTATTTTTGTCCTCAAAACAAAGAAGACTATTCTATCCTCAAAAAAGAAAAAAGTTGTCGAACAATTTTCCCCATAAAGTTTTTCAGTAGAAATTTTGTGGAATCATCCGTCATACATTACCGATACAGACGTATCCATTGACGAAGTAAATTGAATCCCAATCGCCTCTATGGGCAGAAGGTGAGTTGGTAGTCTGATCCGACCGGGCAGGTAAATGTGCTGCTCTTGTCGTCGTAGGCGTAGCTGTAGGCGTCCGGGCAGTGCCCCTTGAAGAAGCGCGAGTAGTCCGTCGGCCCGCAGGTCGACGGCGTAAGCGGCGGTGTGCAGCAGTACTGTGGGGTGCCGAACTTGAGGCAGGCACTCGAGCAGCCTCCGTCCACCTTCAGCTCCGGCGGGCATTTTGCGTTGATGTCCGCGGCGCAGCTGATCGCGTGGCAGCTGCCGCCGGTAGGCCCAAAGCTCATCGGCACGTTGAATCCGTCGACGAGGGAGATGTCATAGAAGTCGGGGCTGCCGCCCTTACCCAGCGTATACTCGGCGAGCGTGGTGGGTGGCTTCCCTCCGGCGGCGCAGGCCAGCACGCCGCCGCAGTCGCCTGTGGCGCACGACCCGTGGCCGCTGGCATCGAAGTTGCAGCCGGTGCGGCCCCAAATCCTGCCAGCCGCCGTGCCCGGGGGGACTTGAATGGCTGCCACCTGACCAGGGTCGAGCCTGCTCCCGCCGCCGACCGGGACGGCGCCGGGCCACACCGTGTAGGGGCACTTGTTGAGTAGGTGGACAGTGACAGCATCGGTGGCAGCGATTGCGAGGAGAAGAGCAAGGATGAAGCTAAGTGAAGATGCCATGGTCGTCGTTGTTGTTGTGTTGCCTCTAGTGAATGATGGAAAACCTGGGATGCTCCTGTATGCTAAATATAGATATTTTTGATATCTGTGTAAATGTGCCCTCTTATATGCATTTTAAATGGCATTAGATATGTCAGATTTTATACACCTCCGAATATATAAGCACTCATTTATATGATCTTAATGAGCCACCTCCGAATATATATAAGCACTCATTTATATGATCTTAATGAGCCATGGTGGCGTTTTCATCAGGCGATTAATACGTATTCACTCTGTTTCTAAATATAAGTTATTTTAGGATTTCAATACAAACTATATACAGATGTATATAAACATATTTTATAGTATAGGTTCACTCATTTTGTTCCGTATGTAGTCCATAGTCAAATCTCTAAAAAGACATATTTACAAACGGAAGGAGTACGACGCAAAGGCCGGGCATATTAAATGGATTCTCGGTTTTCATTCGTTTCCAGCGCTGCTCAAAATTAAAATGGTTAGCCTTGCAACGATTTTTTTTGTTTGAAATTAAGGAGGCAAAACTTTGCCTCATCGTATTAATATTGACGCCGATAAGTATGAATGTTCAGATTTTGACCATGTAAATTGGATTTTTTATGACAATTTTAGTTGACGCGAGACTGACAAGTTTAGTTGACAGGCATGGTAAGTCTGTCTTAGTTTATTTTATGCCAGAAAATTGCCGAGCTTACCAACTAAACCTTGCCATCCACAGGTCAATTAAAGTTGCCATTAAAAACATTCGATTGGCCATGGTCAAATGCCGAACTTTGGTACTTATCATTTCCATATTAATTAAGAGATGAGTACACAGGAACAAAGGCGGTCTAGGTTTGACCGCGCGACATCAACAAGCTCAGGCGTTTGGCAGCCGCCATCGCCATAAAATGGACTCCGCTCTAATACTCGCAATTATTACATTCGACATGGAAGTGACCTTTCAATGAGGTCCGGAACTGAGAGGCCCAAACTTATGTTGATGTTTTGATTCCAGATACCATTCTACCTCATGAATGGAGCCCGCTTGGAGATTGAAAAAAATGGATGGTGCAATGTATTTGGGTTTGTGACATCCTAGCCAAGAAGAGTACAAAAATGCAAGGGTGCCCGGAGATGACCCAAACACAACCTGGGTCATTCCAAGCTAGCCATGGCCATCGTACGTTGAAGCGCCCTTGCGAATTTGTCCATATCAAGAATGCACGGTCCTCCAGACTCCTTAGGCATGCACACGAGGTCCCATTTTATTTTGCACTTTCCTATACACTTTATATGTTCCAACCCATAAATATGCCGTTTGAAGCATCACAATATCTTGCATGAACCCCTTCGGAGGCCGAAGTGACGTGAGGTGATAGATTGCTTGCGATGTGACGGATTTTATCCAAGCACACCTACCTGCCATCATGATGGACTTCCCATTTCCGCACCTAACCTTCCCAACGATCTTGTCAAGAAGGTGTTGGAAGACAACGCTTCACAGTCGGTGCACCGCTAGAGAGAGGTTGAGGTATCACAATGGGTACTGGGACCACATAGCCGGGAAGGCGGCTAGGATATCATCATGATTAATGCCTGCGCATCTGATTGGGGCAACCAAACTTTTCTGGACATTTGTTACTAAGCCAATGACATCTCCAAAACATTGCAGAATGCTCGCTAGCATATGAATATCCTCCTTTATCGGTGAGGGATAACGGCACCGACAGCGCCGCCATCATGTGGTCTGGGAGACCCAAATCAAGGCCTCCCCCCGCAGCATCCCGAACGAGGAGACGATGACTGCAACTCCCGAAGTCAGAGCTCGATTTTCACTAACTGCCACTTCTGCCCAACTCGTAGCCGGCTGGATCGTTGCCAAGTCGCATAGATAAGCTTTGTGCTAGCCCCCAACCGCGTCGCAGTACGACCATTGTCCACGCCACCGACGGATCTGGACGAGTGCCAGATCCGCAGCCCATCGCCACCAATCATCACCAAAGCAGAGCAGCACACCTGAGCCGGCTCAAACCGTCAGGCCATGGAGGCAACGGCCACCGACGCATAGGGGGGGCGTCCTGACCACCGCGCCCGATCACGCACAAGCACCACCCCCAGTCGCCTTAGAGGACACCGCTGCAATCCACCTGCCCAAGCACCTTCGACGCCGGTCCAGCCGCCACCATGGTCAACGCTGGCGACTGTAGCGACATGTGAGATGCCGAGATCAGGGCCTAGCGACGCTACGGATGGGGCCCCAGCGGCGCTCTGGGGAACAATGCGAGGGGTTTTCTTTCGGTTCCTATGAGGTTTGTGCTCAACACTATCATAGAGTTTCCTAGATAAGCGTTATTAACTGAATTTGTAATTCCTTTCTTGTACATGATCTGATATTGTAGGTCCGTCATTTTTGTCATCAACATGGTCAGGTCGGCTCCATTATGAGAGCAGTGATAGCGGCACATATGGGGGCCTCATTCCGGTGGTGGTAGTGGTCGTTCGTTTGCCCGGAGAGCTCAATGTAGTCTTTATTATGTTTGTCGTGTTTATACATCCGTCGAATCTTTATATAATAGATTTGGCTAAAAATAAAAAAATTGTTCAAGATTTTCTTTCAAGCTCCGTGTTAGTCTTCGACATCGCTTTTTTCCCTATTTTTTTCTTCCTGGTTTTCTTTGTCTTTTTCCTATGTTTTTTTCTCATTGGTTTTCCTTTCCTTCTTTTAAGTAGAAAATTGTGAAAAATGTTCGCATATTTGAAAAAGTGTTCATGTCTTTAAAAATGTTTGTATTTACAAAATAGTGTTTTTGCTGCGTTATTTGGAAAAAAACACGCTCCCTTAACTCAATAATCATGACCCAAATCCCAATAAGTTCACGTCCTTTATTTCAACACATAGCATCCCTCTGTGTTTTGATTCATTCCCCTTCCCATCCTTGCTGACGGTAGCCTCAGTGCTCACAGAATCGCAACACGTTTGAACGTTGTCAAGTCTATCTCCTAAGGTGTCTCTCTCTCGGCATAACATGAACGGCTTTATTTTTCCGTGTATTTTTGGCGAGGTATGCATGCATGCATGGTTATAGATGGTTTCTTTCGTCTCCAACCTTCGTTTTGTTGAGGTGTTCATTTCTAATCCGGATCAGTACCGATATGAAAGAAAGATGGATCATGCGCTATTGATGAAGGTTGCACCCTAAATAACATTTCTTAAATGGTTAACAGGTCAAATAACATCATATTAATATATATTTTCACATTTTTTAATCAAATTCCATGTATAACATGTTAAATTTGGAGTTCGTGTTTAAAAGATATGGATATTTTTAATAAGCATTTAATCTGTACTGTGGGTTGATTAACCCAGATATCAGGGGTTTCCTGCATACGCAAAAAATCCGACTTGAACTGGCCTGCAGGTTTATTACCAGAAACATCAGACGGTATTTTGCAAGATTGAAAATCTGACTTAAAACCGGATTGTTGGTTGATTACCAGAAACAAGAAGGGATTTTCTGCTAAATAGCAGTAGGACCGACCTATTTTCTTTATTAGTAGCTAATATAGTTAGCAGTTATTTTCTCAAAAATCTTCACTATTTCACAGTCAGTAGTGAACAGTGTTTTTCTGGCTAACAAGTTGCTACATTTCCAATCGGATTTTTTTGTTGCATTCAAATCAGTAGTATGCACGACTTTTTCTATGTTTACTTCTACTGCTCTTGCTTAATCCGCTATGTTTTGCAACAACAACAAAAAATCCGATGCGACTTCTCGACGAAGAAGTCTACCAACGTGAAACAGATTCTTGCAAAATAGAGAAATAATGCAGGGACGAAAACGGAAGGAAGTTAATTTTAGGGCTGTCAACGAATAAGGCTGCCCAAGTTAGAGGCTAATGGACGCCGCACCGTTGACTATACTCAACTGAAAATTAGTTCTTATATTTTAAATTTATATAGACCAGATTAAGAGCTATTAAAGGTACACTCCTGGTCCAGCTAAGAAAATGAAAGAGCAAATTTGCTCAATTAGGTCCAAATTGATCAATCTTGCACACTCCGGCAACTTTAGTATGTGGAATGAAACATTAATAAAACTTTCTGAAAACAATTCCTTTTGACGATGCTAGTATTATATGACTTTCGATGTGCATGGTTTCATGTGTTCATATAGTTTCGTACAAATTTAAGCAGATTTTGCATGTATTTTCATACTATTTCGAGTTCTGCTTTGGCTTTATGCATGCCAAACCTCCACTTAAACATTTTCAAAATAAGTCAAAACCTCAACAAACCATTAATGAAAGGTCAGAAAAACATGGGGAGGGGGTGTTGTTGAGCAAATAGGAAGAGATCTTTTACGGTACCCCCAAATGAATGTGAGCCATCCATCCACCTTAATCTGACGGCTAATCTTACATGGTACTCAAATACATATCCTAGGGAGTACTATCTCAAAAAAATATGGAGTACCTTGATGTTAGGGGTAATACCGTAATCATGGGTGATTTATTTATTTCTCAATCATATATCAATTTATTACAAAAATTCTAAATAGAATAAGATTCCAATTTAGTATGAACTTGCTTGTAAGGGTGTGAACGCAGACTTCAAACAAAAAATTGTCATGAACCCTAATCCCAAATCAATATCATTCGCCAAAAGAAAAATCACAAAATCGAGATGATGATCATGTGTGGCGGAGCATGATGATCACAGGGTCATCACCATTGAAGGGATTAGGATTAGGCCACATCAGTTCACAATCCAGGTTATGCACCCGCGATGTGCATATCAATGGCCGCTGTTGGTAGTTGCACCTACGCGAATTGGTCGGGGGATGACTCCGCCTGGGATACTGGGGCATCATGGATGTATGCGGAAAAGTCCTCCTACAGCGCCATAGTTCAACTAATCTGCAATTAACAGGAATTCACGGATGGCTACAAGACAAAGTCTCCAGCCGCTACCACGATGGGGAAACAAATAGTGCGATCGCTGCGGCCTGATGCGGTTGGAATAAAAGTCAAAACGAATAAGACAAGAGTTCTAAAATACCCCAATAGATGGATGGTTGGACTTATCCGGCACTCCCTCCTCTCCCTAGGGAGTAACAGGGTACTGTAAAAACTCTCGACAGGGAGAACATATAAAGAACTGAAAATATTAGAATTTTGAACCTCCTGTTGCCGCTGCAAGCTTTGGTCCTGACGTGGTTGCGCTGGTTCTAGGCGTCGGGTCAGCTAGGGTCGCGACACTAGATGTTGAACCCCTTGAGCCTCGTGACGCCGTACTAGTAGCTTCCCTCCAAGACGGAGACCTCGGCCTTGGTCACCGGCGCTACCGGGTCGCCCTCACACCGCACGCTACTGTTGCAGTCGCCGGTCCGACACTGCCACCTATTGGCCTTGTCGAAGAAGCAGCCCGTGCGCCACCAGACGGTCGTGGTGGCGTTCATGATCACCAGCGCGTCGTTGGTCCAGTTGGCCCCTGCGTGCACCTCGGTCCACAAGCCCACTGGTGTGACCGCTGGCCACACCATGAGGAGCACCGGTTGGTGATGGTGATCGGTATCCTGCTGGCCCCGACGGTGAACGCAGTGACGAGGATGGGGAGGAGGACCGGACAGGGCTAGTGCTTCGAGCCGATGATGCCATTATGTTGAACACTAGACCATAATGGCGTGTGTTGCCGCGCCCGTCCATTTTTACAATATATTGATAGAAATTTCTGCCAGGAAGGTAAACATGGATGTTAATTTGCATAAATTAACCCATACATTGGAGTTTGAACTTTTATTCCCATTGAGGCGCGTTGACGCAAAAAGAATCATGAAGCCGCAAAATTGTAAGTTAGATTTCTGTATACAATAGATTGGTTCTCACAAATACGATGTTGATCATTGCACTTTATAAAGGTGCCAGTGGCAAATAAATTCTCAGGAAAGAAGTACCAATGAAAAAAACTCGGTTTCCCTTGTATGTGCGTGTCTCTAGCTATCTATTTATTTTTGCTGCTAGTGAGTTCACGTAAGTGGTGAAAATATCTGGTGCATCGGAGCTTGTGATACGACCAGTGCACCGAACCCACATTGTGGTTTTATAATGTTAAAAAAATTGAAATGTTTTTAGCACACTCACACAACATCAATGTAGGTTGTCACAAAATTTTAAGTTAAAATTTGAAACATAACTAGCAAAAAAAGACAAATTCAACACTAAATAGTACATAACATGATTTGGGCTTTAGATTTGGCCCATTATCACACTAATGTGAAATTTTCATTTTTGTATCTCAAAAACTATTTCAAATTTTTACACGAAATTTTCTGACATCATACATTTATGTTGTGTTAACATGCTAGAATGTTTTCAGATTTTTGAAAAATATTCTATGGCATTCGGTGCACCGGTAGCACCACAAGTGCGGGTGCACCAGATACATTCCCCACATAAGTTTCATTACTCATTATGTCCTCAGCAGTCCTACGTCGGTTGGATATAGTTATGTAATCTTTGCATGATGACAGAGTAGTGAAGAAAGAGCGAATTTGTTGTGTGGTAGAAAAGAGAGAAATAAACAAGTCATCATCACCCTAAATATGCAAAGAAGATATCAAATGAGGTAGGCACTGAACTGCACATATTACAGTTGTTTCCAATATCATGGAAATGTAAATACGAAACCGATACTAAAAGTTTCATCGTCAGAAAAATGTAATTTTGCCCCTTGGCATCTTTCCTATCTAAAAAGAAAACTACTAATATATTCACATACCAATTTGATTGACACATTGAATGTGTTGGTGCTCTCCTTGGAGCTACTTGCATATCCTATGATCGGCAACTGATAGAAGACATGGTACCATCAGACAGCTGAAAGTCACCGAACATTGCCTCATGGTTCCTGCCAATATTGTTATTAGAAAGTGTCTCATTAACCTTCGACATATTTAGGCTTCAAACTGGATGTACATGTGAAACATTAACAGTGCATCGTTTCACAGGGATATGCTCAGCTGCGAGGACATGTGAACTACTACGACGATGTCATGGGAGAGGAGAGAGGAGCCACAAGATGTTCGAGAGAGGATGTCACTGTCATCTGGGCGCCGATCATGCATAAGGTTTCGAGAGAGAAGGAAAGTGTAGCCAATCGATGGAGCCCTGGATTGCGCGGACTCACGTGGCCTGGCAGGCCCTGCGAGAGTTTTTTGGCCCGATCAATGAGAGGGCTTGCTGGTCCATCTCCAGAGCGGCGGCCCTGTGACGTTTTCGACGCGTAAGCAGGCGTTCGATTTAGTACATCCGTTCACGTGATCCAACGGTATAGGATGCCAAATCCTTGTGAAGGGCCCTAACTAGCTGAGTTATACTATTTAGTAATGTGTGTGTAATGGGAGAAAGGACATGTCATGCTTATTTATCATGCCAGGATTGAGTTAAAAATGGCCACTAGCTACTCCCTCCATTTCTACTACGGACTACATACGAATATATATAAACATATTCTATAAGTGTAAATTCATTCATTTTGCTTAGTATGTAATCCATACTAAAATTCCTAAAAAGACTTATATTTAGAAACGAAGAGAGTACTACCTACTTGGATGTGATCAATGTTGGGGTCCAAGATTTGCCGCCTTTTTCCTTTGTCTCGTTGAAGCTTGACGACAATGCCAGGCAGGGTGCGGATCCGGCTTGCCTGCTCCCTTTCCATGCTCCCATCCGTGCTTCCATCTCATCCAACGGTTGTCTTTTTTCTTTTTTTCTTTCTAATCTAATCATCTCCCTCCTGATTTTAAGGGGGTGGGGCCAGGCTTTATTTTGTTCCAATCAAATCAAGCAACATATGCGAGAGCACGGATGGGCACACGGGAGGGGAGCAGGCAAGTCTCGTCCGGCAGGGTGCATGCACAACAGTCCGCAGATTGCTTACACATGCACCCATCAGATAGAGCCGGGCCAACTGAACGATTTTTGCACTATATATATATCAAAGCCTCTAAAAACTCGTGTCCTCTGAACGTGACCAAAGCCTTTTTTTAGGGGAACGTGACCAAAGCCTTGGATGGTATATCGACTGCGGAGCAGTCTTAGTAGTTGTTGATTTATTCAAAAATGCTAGTCATCAGCCGGCTGTTATTTTTTAAAAATGTTTGGTAGTTTTGCAGTCTTTAGTTCTCACACATTTACTTTTTTTTCATGAACAAAAGTTGCTGCATTTAAATCAGTATAGTATGTACAAAAAAATTCTATATATGTCGATTATCGCGCTCTTGCTCAGTCCATGCTCTGAATTAAAGCCACGACACTTTTTTTAATCAGAGGGTGTACTTAACTGAAAGTCGATCCTGCCACTACCAACGAATAAGTCTGCCACACTAGTAGAAAACATGGCTTTGATTGAGGTCTAGGTAAGGGCATTAATCCCGGTTCACTCACAAAATGGGACCAAAGGGTGCATCAATCCCGATTCATGAGGTCAGGGCGTCGGTCGGGCGTCGGGGGCCATTGGTCCCGGTTCATCTAACAGTTTTGGTCCTGATTCCAGACACGAACCAGGACCAATGGGCCTCACTCCTGGCCCAGCACCTTTAGTTCCGGTTGGTGGGTGGAACCGGCACCAAATGTCAGTCTTCTGTCCCCCTTCTAGCCACCAACCAGACTAAAGAGACCCCTATATATACCCCCGCCCCTGCCTGCGAACAGAGTCATTGCTCTGTTTTTTGGCCGGCCGTGGGAGAGGTGTGTGTTGCTCTAGCTCATCTTCTATGCATATGAGGTGTTCGATGAAATGTCCGAGCCACACTTAAGCTTTCTCCTCTCCAAGCTCCTTGTTCAAACTTCATTTTTCTCAAGATTTGTCTAGATTTGACGGTCCGTCCTGTCCCATCCCCGTCCTCACCGCCGTCAATCGCTCGCGCCAATCTCGTTCTTATCTTATTTCTAAAAGAAAAAAAAATTCTTACTTGTATGATTTAGATAGATACTTGTATACTTTTCTTACTTTTATTATTGTTTGTTATTATATAGTGCGATGGGTTTGGTATCCGCACCCGTCGGCCTTCGTCCTGTCTATGATTCAGATGTGGTATATATTATCTTTTATAACTATTTGTTTCATTTAGTGTTTATGACAATTATGCCGACCAACGTGATATAGATGTTTTTATCTAGGAGATATGTGAACCGGAAAAAACCGACCCTCTTGTCGAGATGTTAAATTTAGTTGAAAAAAAACAATTACTTGAAGAAAAATTGAGGAAGAGAAGATGGAATTGAAGTTGCATGTTGCGGATGTCGTCGATGATCAGAAGATTAAGATGGATGCAATGCGCTTGAAGATTAGAAAATATGCCATTCATACTGAGGCTTGGTATCATTATGCCGTTGGATCAATTGTTACCTTAGTTACGATTATGATCGCATTTGTTGTTGTATTGAAATGTTTTACATAGTTTCAATGTATGATTTAATTAGATGCTCTGGGAGCTATATGTTATTCAATGAGAACTATGTATGAACTTTATGTATTTTTTTTAGTAATAACATTTGATCACTACTGTACTATGGTTTTAATGTGATGATGAACTTCTTTTAGCTAGCTAACACAATATGAAACCCCTAAATTAACCCTCCAAAACCCCTAAACCGTCCCTCCCTAAAAAAACAAAAACCCCAGCACCTGCGAGCTACCGACGCGTGGCTGCCTTTTGGTCCCGGTTGGTGTTACCAGCCGGGACTAAAGGTCCTCCTGCCTAGGCGCCCCGCAGCGGCCACGTGGAGCCCCTTCTGTCCCTGTTCGTAAGCAAACCGGGACTAAATGTTTTGGGCTTTAGTCCCGTTTGTTTTGTCCCGGTTCCAGAACCTGGACTAAAGGGTCTCTGAAATCGGGACTAGTACCCTGTTTTTTACTAGTGCCCACGTGAAACAGTTTCTTGCAAGATAGAAAAATAATGAATAGATGAAAAAGAAGAAAGTTAATTTTAGGCCTGTCAATGAATTAGTTTATCCAGACGAGAGGCGAATGAACGCCGCACCTTGACGAACTATAGTCAACTAAAAATTAGTTTTAATATTTTCGGCTCATATAGCCCGGAGTGAGAGCTAGGAAAGGAACACTCCTGGTCCAGCTAAGAAAATAAGAGTATATTTTTTTCTATTAGGTCCAAATTGATCAATCTTGCACACTCCAACCAATTTTCGGACTGGAATTAAACATTAATGAAGCTTCCTGGAATCAACTGTTTTTGATACTCCAAGTATTGTATGGCTTTCAATGACTTTCGATGTGGTTTCATGTGTTTATGTAGTTTTGTAGAAATTTCAGTGGATTTTCCATGTAGTTTCATACGTGTTTGAGTTCTACTTGGGTTTATGTCAAACTTCCACTTAATCTTTTTCAGAATAAATCAAAACCTCAACTAATGATTAATGAAAGCGCAGCAAAACATGAGAAAACTTTGTTTTTGTCACTCTAACTTTTGCCTATTTTGCTTATGCAACTCTAGAATTTAACATATCACTTTTACCACTCTTAGTTTTTGACAATACATCACAAATGTCATTCCGTGGCAAAAGCTATAACTTTTCATTTTATGTTTGTCACTCTTAGATTGTAACAATGTATCACAATTGACTCTAAAATTATTGCTTTTGCCACGGAATGGCAATTGTGATGTATTGTTAAAAATTAAGAGTGGCAAAAGCAATATGTCAAATTCTAGAGTGGCATAAACAAAATAGTCAAAAGCTAGAGTGACAAAAACAAAGTTTTTCGCAAAACATGGGAAGGGTGGCTGTTGTCCAAAGCAGAAGAACCTAAAGAACTAAAAAATTATATGAAACTAAAAGGGCTTCTTAGAATAGTCTGTATGAATCTTGAAGATACGAGGAAGCTAGGGTCTAGATCGATGGATCGGCGACATCAAAATAATGGGGTGTTGTATTTTTTGCTACGATAGCGTCCTTCTGTCCTTGGTGCCTGGTAGTCAGTTTCTAGGTGCGCTAGCTGTTGATCGCGCATATGCTAATAAATCTTGAACATATTAGAGATGTGAAATTAGATATTCTTTACCTTTATTTATGGACTTTATTGGCCACTCGTACACGTATATATCCGCGGCCGGGGCCATTATTACATGGAAAATGGAAGTACAAATATTATGGTCGTATATCTGGTCCGTCCGTGCCACGGCACGCATGCGTATGCGTATGGTAGAGCTATACTAGCCCATCATGGGCAGAAGACTATACTGAACCTCCTGTTACCGCTGCAAGCTTTGGTCCTGACGTCGTTGGGCTGGTGGTAGGCGTCGGGGCAGCTGGAGTCGCGGCACTGGATGTTGACGCCGGTGCTGCAGGAGAAGTCCATGGGGAGGTTGTACCCGTCGATCACCGAGATGTCGTAGTAGTCTGTGCCGCCACCGAGGGTGAACTCCGCCAAAGTCAGCGGGGGCTGGCCGGAGAGGGTGCAGGAGAGCGCGCCGCCACAGTCGCCGGTGCTGCATCTCCCGCTGTTGCCGTTGAAGCTGCAGCCGGTGCGGCCCCAGATCCTGGCGGAGCTGGTGCCGTCGGGGATGTCGAGGTTCCAAGTTTGGCCGTTGTTGAGCTGCCGTCCGCCGCCCACCGGGGTGGCCGCCGGCCACACAGTGAAGGAGCAGCGGTTCGTGATGGAGAAGCTCCTGGCGCTAGCCCCCGTGGTGAGGGCCGCGGCAAGGAGGAGGATGAGCGCCGACGAGGAGACGGCCATTGTTTCTTGCTTTCTTGATTGCTGTGGTATTGTTGGTTGAATGGACGGGATAGCACGTGGTTATTTATAGTACGTAGATAGCTAGGAGAAAATTCAAGATTGGTGGGAACTGCAGTTTCCCCTACATGGATACGTATGCGCCAGCCAATGCTGGCTGAGAAAAATCTCCAAGCTTCACTCCGTCGACGAGCCACTTCACAGTTGGTCTTTGCTACCCCCACTGAGAGTGACGTCCGGCGTAGCTTTGCTAGCTGGTATCTTTTGAATTTTCTCGCCGTGTCAAGTAGGTTGGAAAAAATTGCAACGTTTCTTGTTATTCGTCTTGTGCTGGAAAATATGGGGGATCCGAGAGGGACGTGCACGAATCGATGGAGTCTATACCCTTTGCATGCGGCTACTTGATCTTGCGGACTAAAAAAAACCGGTAGGCTGGAGGTATGCAGCTACCAGTGGCGAATCTAGACAAAAACTGGAGGGTGGGCTCAAAGCCTGTATCATGCCAATATCTGTTGGGTTGGGCTTGCAAGTGGCTGAATTGGGCCATGAAACTAGTAGTAAAAAAATTCTTGCAATGCTGGAGGGGGGGCTCAAGCCTATTAAAGCCCCCCTAGTAGATTTGCCCCTGGCAGCTACGGTTGAATGACGTCCTCCCGCATTCGTGTTCGCGTACTGGTCCCCCCCCCCCCTCCCTTCCCCGTCTGCGAATGGATGCAGAAGAAAATTTATGGGTTGCCGTTGGATGCCCTTAGCTAGTTGGTATCTTTTAACCTTCTCTTCGTGTCTAGTAGGTTGGAAAAAATTGCAATGTTTCTTGGATATTGGTCTTGTGCTGGAAAATAAGGGGCATCTGAGCGTGCACAGATCGATCGAGTCTGTACCCTGTACATGCGGCTACTTGATCGTTTGGACTAGGAAAAAAACCGGGAGGCTGGATGTATTTGGCTATGCTTGAATGCGGTCCTTCCGCGTCCGTGTTCGCAGACTGGTCCCCACCCCACTGTCCATGAACGGATGTGGAAGAAAAATTGTGGGTTGCCGTTGGATGCCCTTAGGTAGCTGGTATCTTTTGAACCTTCTCACCATGTCTAGTAGGTTGGAAAAAATTGCAACGATTTCCTAGATATTGGTCTTGTGCTAGAAAATATGGGGCATCTGGGAGGGATGTGCATGGATCGATCGAGTCTGCACCCTTTGCATGTGGCTATTCGATCCTGAGGACTAAGAAAAAATCCAGGAGGCCGGATATATGCGGCTACGGTTGGATGACGTCCTCCTGTATCCGTGTTCGTGGATTGGCCCCATTGTCCGTGAATGGATGCTTGCCGCCGTCGATCCATCGGCATTGTAGCAATTATTAAAAAAAACGCGGCTCCGCTGCTCTGCTCTATTTTCATGTACTATGTATATGCTTCAATTTGGGTTCCCGTCCGTCTTCCCTTACTCCGGCGAATGACCGTGGGGCTGGCCCGTTCACCTCCTCGAGCTTCCTACCGTTGTCCCTGACCCGACCACGTCCACCAGAACCAAAAATCGACCCCATTCCACCTATGCTCCCCTCTTCCTCGTCTCCGGTCAACAAGTCGGCCGGCCACCAATTCCGAGCAAAAGCAGCCGCCTTTTTCTCCGATTCCTCGCACCAATATACCATCTCCATGACACGGGGAGGAGAACGACCTCCATGCAAACTGCACGTTCTCCACACAGGCTAATGAATGCATGGCGCGGGGAGGCATTTCTCTACAGGACCGAGGTGCAGCTTGCCGCCCTAGTCTTCCCCGGCATAGCTGTTGCCATTGCCGGAGTCCATGCCTCTCCGGCGACTCAAATTTTATCAAAGTTTCAAAAAGCCGGCTATAGACCAGCTATAGTGGTTTGAGCAGATGCCGCTATGTGGCATAGCCTGCTAAACTTGCAAAATAGTTGGCTATAGCGGGCTATAGCCTCGCTATAGCTAATTCATAGGGCCACTGCTATTTGCCATAACCCGCTATTTTAAACATTAAATTTTATATGTAGACTAAAAAGAAACAGAGGGAGTACTATGCTTCAATTTCGGTTCCGGTCCGTCTTATGGGCTTCGGCAAATGACCATGGGTGCGGCCCTGACAAGAAGTCGTCGGCATAGAAAAGGCTGTCGAAATAGCCAGTTATTCCGATAGTGCTTCGGCTAGGGGAATGGATGCATGGCGCATGGCGGTGTCCTCCTCTAGCCAGAAGGCGTTTCTCTATAGGAGCGGGGTGCAGCTCGCCGCCCTCGTCTTCCCCAGCCCAGCCGTTGCCACTGCCGGAATCCATGCCTCTCCGGCGACTCAAATTTTATCAAAGTTCCAAAAAGCCGGCTATAGCCCAGCTATAGCGGTTTGAGCAGATGCCGCTATGTGGCATAACCTGCTAAACTTGCGAAACAGCTGCCTATAGTGGGCTATAGCCTCGCTGTAGCTGATTCGGAGGGTAACTGCTATTTTCCATAACACGCTATTTCAAACATTAAATTTTTTATGTAGACTAAAAAGAAACGGAGTCAGTACCATGCTTCAATTTTGGTTCCCGTCCGTCTTCCGGGCTCCCGTGAATGACCGTGGGTGCGGCCCCGACAAAAAGTTGTCAGCATAGAAAAAACTGTCGGAATAGCCAGTTATTCCGATAGTGCTCTGGCCAGGGGAATGAATGCATGACGCCTGGAGGCGTCCTCCTCCAGCCAGGAGGCGTTTCTCTACAGGAGCGGGGTGCAGCTCGCCACCCTAGTCTTCCCCGGCCCAGCCGTTGCCACTTCCGGAATCCATGCCTCTCCGGCGATTTATGGCGGTGGTTTGGCTGCCGATGCCTAGCTCGTCTGTTGTCGGCCCCAATGTTCGACCGATTTATGTGCTCCAATTTATGTGCTTTCCACCTCCTTCCAGCGTTCGGCCACGTCCACATGCACACCATCGATCGACCCTTCCAACGCCAACGACCTTCTCTTCCTTGTCTCCAGCCAACGACATGGCCGCTACCGATTCCAAGAACCAATTAATAACCTCCCCCACACACCACGGACCCTTCCATCAACCCTCCAATTTTTCGCACGCGGACCTGCCATCGATTCGATTTCATGCTCACCGTCTTCCCTAGCTGGACGGAGAGGAGAAGGACCTCCCTGCCTGACCATATTCACGTGATCTCGCCATCCGAATAGAACCCATCACCGGCGAGCTCCTATGTTTGTCTCAGACGCGCTGCCACGCTCCAGAGCCAGGCTTATTTCCCTAAGACGCCCTCTGTGTCCGAAGTTTTACTCCTTCCTAGATCTGCAATCCTTTTGAATTATTTGGATTGCTTACCACATGTGTCCGTAAATACCCAGCTTAAGCGCAACAATATCTTTTTCATACTAAGAGCATCTCCAACAGAGACGGAGCGCTAGAATAGTTTTATAGCGCAACTGTAGCACTTTTAGCGCGCCGCGGCCAACATTGATTTTCCACATACCTAAAAAGCGCGCCCAAAAAAACCAAGCAGTGCAAATTATGAAGCGTGCGCTGACCAGCGCCCAACATTTACAGCGTGCGATAGCGTTTCTAAGCGCGTGCGCTTAATTCTTTTGTGCGCGCACTATTTTGCAACATTTCCTGGGCGTCTTCGGCGCCCAAAAAAGGACGGCTTTTAGCGTGCGGAGCAGTTTTTGGGCATATGTTGGAGATGCTCTAACTCCTATCTTCTCTTGGATCAATACATAATTGCTGGTGGTGCATTGCAGATGACTGGGGTAAAGGATAGCCAGAGAGAATGGTCATGGAATCCTATGCACCGGCCAATGCTGGCTGAGAAAAATCTCCGAGCTTCACCCTGTCGACGAGCCACTTCGCAGTTGGTCTTTGCAATCTCCACTGAGAGTGTCTTCCGGCGTAGCTTAGCTAGCTGGTCTCCTTTGACACTTCTCGCCGTGTCATATTGGTTGGAAAAACTTGCAACGTTTCCTGGATATTCGACTTGTGCTGGAAAATATGCAGCATTTGAGAGGGACGTACACGGATATCGATCGAATTATTTTGTATAGTGGACAAACTAGTGTTCCCTTCTCAAGCTAGCTCCTCTCCATCGACTTGTTTTTTCTACACAAGCTGCCAGAGTGAAGTTTTTTTTCGGACACAAGACAAACCGAGTGAAGACATCACAGCACGGCTCCATAAGTTTTCAAAACAAATATAGCTCCTGTTGATTTTCCTCATTTTATTCCAACAGATACTATGTTTTATTTTTGAAACTGCATAAGATTTGCTTCATCCATTAATTAAGAAGATAATAGCCATGTATAACAAAATGATTTCTCTCCCAATATTAGTGTCCCTAATTTCTTGGCACTCGCTATGATCCAAAGATTTTATCTCGTCCATGATGATGTTCAGCAAGACCGGACTAAGAATTAACTTTTGGTCATGCCAAACCTTCCAAACCCTATGCTCCATGGGAGAAAGAATATAACTCTGGATTTGACTCCATCACATCTCGCGCACTGACTCCATCACACCTCGCGCGCTGACCGCATCCCCTTCGAGCCCCTCTCCCCGCACGACATCGCCTGCATGGCCCATGCGCCGCCCACATATAGCCCCCGCGCCCGCACAGCCGTGCACCGCTACCACCAGGCTGGGTAACCACCTCGGCATCCAGACTCCACCTCGCGCAGCAACAGGAGTGCTCCCGCCTCGCTTTTGGAAGGAGGCATGCCGCACCTGCGGCAAGGGCTGGCTACAGCGGCGGCGTGAAGGGTAGGCAGGGAGAGGCCTTGCGGCAGGTGGGGCTAGGTTTACCCCGTGGGGGTCAAAGGGACACAACAGGTCTTGCTAATGGAAGGAAATTGATTGCGCAGGAATATAAAATTGGATGTATGTAATATCGTCGTCCAGTTGCGCATTCATGTTGTTATGTGTTTACCTGGTTTTGTCATGCGTATGCATGGAGGGAAGAAAAAACGTCACACTAGAAAAATAATTGGGTCGATGAAGCAGTAAGTTTAACAGAACACTGAGAGGCAAACATCATGCCAGAGTCACGGTAATGGTTGTGGTAGTTAGTATTTCCATGGGTTTACCTCGGGCTATTGGCTGTTGTGAAGTCAGAGTTGTAGTAGTGGAGTCCCGATGGCAACGACGA